>NC_088410.1:82643269-82945769 GCF_034236695.1 Oncorhynchus nerka | reverse complement strand
GTGGACATGCATTCTCTGTAGTGATGAATCACGCTTCACCATCTGGCAGTCAGATGGACAAATCTGGGTTTGGCAGATGCCAGGAGAACGCTACCTGCCCGAATGCATTGTGCCAACTGTAAAATTTGGTGGAGGAAGTATAATGGTCTGGGGTTGTTTTTCATGGTTCGGGCTAGGCCCTTTAGTTCCAGTGAAGGTAAATCTCAACGCTACAGCATACAATGACATTCTAGATGATTCTGTACTTCCAACTTTGTGGCAACAGTTTGGGGAAGGCCCTTTCCTGTTTCAGCATGACAATGCCCCCGTGCAAAAAGCATGGTCCATACAGAAATGGTTCGTTGAGATCGGTGTGGAAGAACTTGACTGGCCTGCACAGATCCCTGACCTCAACCCAATCAAACACCTTTGGGATGATTTGGAACGCCGACTGCGACCCAGTCCTAATCTCCCTCTGGTGGCTGAATGGAAGCAAGTCCCTGCAGTAATGTTCCAACATCTAGTGGAAAGCCTTCCCAGAAGAGTGGAGGTTGTTAAAGTAGCTAAAGGGGGACCAACACCATATTAATGCCCATGATTTTGGAGTGAGATGTACTTTTGGCCATTTTTTTAAACACTTTTATTAGAATCACTTGTGAAAATTCAAACAACCAAAAAACAAAAGGCACTATACTGATTGAATACAGGCATGCAGGGGCTCGAGTGGCTTAGTGCTAGATTGTAAACCCTGTTCTTTCAGAAAAGCAGTTGGCTCAAACGGCCTCCAGTAAAACCTAATCCTATTGGTTGTGGTTCTCATTCCTATGAAAACATTGCAAGATGAAACAAAACATGGTTTTGTGGATTTGTTTTTTATATAACTGTACAAATTTGTACCAGAAGTTGCCATTTTCACCATGTACTGAGGCAGAACAAGTGGCACTGAAAGAAGATGAGGAATGATACGCCCAGCCATTGCCTTAAGCCCGGAAGTGTACAGGGGACCTTGCCAGTGAGAGAGACAGCCTCCTATCGCCCTCCCACTGGGTTGTTCTGGGATAGGAACTCCAGAACATGTGTGATAACATTGACCTCGTTGCAGGTTTGTCCTTCAGTATTAATTTAGCAGATTAATTGTCCGTGCAGCGCAGGCTGCCATTGATCATATTCACCAGTGGCCCCAATAATGCAGCGGCCTGTTAAATAAGATATGAAGGTGAATTCTGGTTGATCACAACCTCTTATCATTACATCTTCATCATCCCCCACCCAACCCGTTGCCCCCCAGGGTGAATGGCCAGAATAATTCCCTTGCCGCTATCTCTCCCCAGACTCAATTTTATAGGTATCCTACTAAGAAAAAGATATGCACATTTCCGGAAAAGCAGGCAGAGATTGTGGAAAATTATGAATTAATATTTCATGTAACCACACATATTTCCAGATCATACAAGACATGCTGCTTCTTCTTCCTGTCACCAGCAGTAAACATGATAGAGGACAGCTCAGGTAATGCTGCAGCAGAGGGAGCAGGAGTCGTCGCTGTAATTGCTTGTACCAACGGAAGCCTGAGTTGAAGTTCAATTACGGCTGGATATTTGCTAGGTTCCACCACACATCTTCCAGCACACTGTCATCCATACCATACAGAGTCTGCTGTCTGGAGTACATCTAGGTGTCACAATGTTTCATATAATCAGTGTTTACAATATCAGCATCTGTTCCTGGGTCAATATAATTGCTCTCTGTCACAGTCCAGAGACGGTCAGAAAGGCTAATCTGTGTTATGAATCACCAGTGTTTTATAGATTAAGAGATTAAGGGGCATCATATATGGGCAATGAAATCTGTATAGCAATTAATGTCTTCTTCCCGTTGCCAAACTCATCTGTAATCTCTAACAAGTATCTGTGTAATCTGTATTCCATCAGTCAGCAGGGTGCCTGTAGAGCACAGGTGTCAAACTCATTCCACGGAGGGCCGAGTGTCTGCTGATTTTCACTCCTCCCTTGTACTTGATTGATTAGTGAAGGTAACTAATTAGTAAAGAACTCCCCTCACCTGCTTATCTAGGTTTTAATTGAAAGGAAAACCAAAAACCACCAGACACTAGGCCCTCTTTCTATCCCTCTCACACATGGAAAAGAAGCTTGTGTACACAAACACAAATACACATGCATACACACACTGCGTCTCTCAGCTTTAAAAGTCATTCTGCCTGAGGAGGCATTGCGTGTTTGTATTAAGGATTGCATGAACATGAAAAAGAAATTCAGTGGACGTAGTTACGGGTGCAGGTGTTTGTTTGTGTGACTGAATTAGAGTCTGTGTATGGAAAAGAGAGTAAGTGAATGAAATTGATGTTGTCTGAGTACGTGTCAGTTGGTCACACTGTCTGACAGGTACAGTCCAGATGATAATGTGGATGTATTCACATGTATGGATGAGGGATTGGTCATTCTTGGTCACTTTTTAGAGTCTACTGTGCAGTCCAAACCATGTTGAAAGTCCATGTCAGTAGCCTTACTAGCATTACACAATCCGGTATTTTTCATGCATTTTTGTTACCTTTAAAACAAAATAGGCATGAAATGTGTCTGGTCAGAGACTCATGTTAAGTGGTGAGAGAAGTTTGCCTGGCTGACATGGACCTGCAGGTACGTAGTTGGTGGTGGAGCCCTTCCTTGTCCAATTACACTGAACTTCATTCAACCTGTTTGGTGAGAAGTATTCAACCAGCCTTTTGGTACACAGCACCAATGGCCTGAATACTGAGAAGCTTGGGATGACTCATGATCACCAAGTGCCATGATATACTCTCATCCTGGAAATATATGGACTAACTGGTTCAGCATGACATCTCTACAGGATATCACACTTAAGGTGGTATACACTCATTATACATATTGCAGGATAAAAAGGTATAGGCCCATCAATCCACCTTTACCAAAAGGAGTTTTTCTGTGCTTAGGGACAAGCTGAGCTATGACCAGAAATGGAAGTGTGATCTTCACAAGGTCCATCTAATTGATGTGGCTTGGCAAGAGTTGCTGCACACAAGCACACGAAGAAAAGGGAATTTAATAATATGATAGGAGAAGCATATAGGCTTTCTAAACAAATAACCCCCAAGAGGCACTTCACTGTGTGCTGTGAAACCACTGACCAAAACACAAATCTTTGAAGGTGAAGTATTCCTCCTGAGCTATTTGTTTTACTACTTACCTATTTTAATTATCAAAAGCATATTATGGGAGGGATCAGTGAGGCAAAAACAAAGTGTGCAGTATACTGTACACACTGGTATCTTTAGACTCACACAAAAACAAAGTGTGCAGTATACTGTACACACTGGTATCTTTAGACTCACACAAAAACAAAGTGTGCAGTATACTGTACACACTGGTATCTTTAGACTCACACAAAAACAAAGTGTGCATCTGTACACACTGGTATCTTTAGACTCACACAAAAACAAAGTGTGCAGTATACTGTACACACTGGTATCTTTAGACTCACACAAAAACAAAGTGTGCAGTATACTGTACACACTGGTATCTTTAGACTCACACAAAAACAAAGTGTGCAGTATACTGTACACACTGGTATCTTTAGACTCACACAAAAACAAAGTGTGCAGTATACTGTACACACTGGTATCTTTAGACTCACACAAAAACAAAGTGTGCAGTATACTGTACACACTGGTATCTTTAGACTCACACAAAAACAAAGTGTGCAGTATACTGTACACACTGGTATCTTTAGACTCACACAAAAACAAATCATCATCACCTGTTCCATCTTGCTCAAAATCAATTATGCAATGTAGAAGCTCCGAAATGCAATAACGTCAATCTGCTGAGCACTTCTAAAGTGACTAATCATACTCATTAAAGAGAAATCACTCATCATTTTGCCACGCCACGTGCTCTCCACAAAAAGCCCTTTCCCCATAATCCAAACCAATGCATAAAATGGAGATGAATTTCCTCGATGGGGAAAAGTCATCAAGAATCTTGGAGGGGCTCTCAGTGGCAGATGATTGCTGTACTCAGAGATGCATCCGGTGTGCGTCTGCCCATTTGCCTCTTGTTAATCTACCTGATTGTAGTCTAGGTAGTGAATCATTCAAAAAGACAGAAGAACAAATTGAAGAGTACACACAGTTGTACAGGTGATTTGCAGTCTTCACTAGCAATTCAAAGGAAGAAACTCAGTTCAGTTCTTGCCATGTTTGCACTTAGGAAGTAATTAAGGCTACTGTGGGCTTGACAACACAACAGTATTTTTCATGGTCTTTTAGGAGAATATTCAACATGTCAGGAGATGAACCACCAACATCTTGCAATAAAGAAATGTTGAACACCATTTTTCTCTCTGATCTCTAGCCTCCTGAAATGACCAGCAAGCAATTATGACCAGCAAGTAATATCAAAGTACTATCAAAAGTATGTTACAAATCATTTAACCATAAGAAAAGTAAATACAAACTAAATATACAGTTTGCACATATTCTTGCTTATTTATATTACTGTCTGATTATGCCTGGAGGGTAGCCTAAGGGGGTATGAGGATGGGAGTGGGGGGGGGGGGGGTAGTTTCCTCCCCGCCCCCAATTACAAATTATACTGGTGTCCATAAAGTGTCCTTTAGTTGTGTGGGCTATTATTCCAAATTGTGAAAAGACTTGCAAGACATTACTGGCCGTGATATACTGTATGTTGCTATGCAACATAAAGCACTATGCATGCTGTAAGATCAGTGGATATTGTTTTAAGAAATCCATGTAGATGTAACTGAAATCAATGAGATGAAGGCATGTAAGCCAACTTTGTTTATCATTACAATCAAACAAACAATCATCCATTCTAGGCTACAGTGTCATTTGCCTATGAGTCATTTATCTATTCACTCTGACAATTCACTATAGGTTATTTTGGTTATTATATCTAAGTAGGCTACTTGATGTACCGGTTGTGATAATTTATGCCTGCCTACTTTAGAGCAAAGTATCACAAAATTAAGAACTAATTACAAGACTATGCCTTTACCGGAAAAAAAAATGCAAAGAATCATTTACAAAAGTAAATACACATACCTTTTTAAGAGCAGTTCCTATCGTTCCAGTCGTTTGATGAGGTTGAATTTAGTTTATAGCGGTCTGAGATGCATCGACCTACTGAATCTCAAAACGTGCGCAATTGGTCAGACAGAACTAGAATTACACGAAACGCTTCCTCGAGCGTAGATGCTATCGCCCTCCTTGTGAAAAAGACGAAAAACGAATAGGTTTTCTTCTACAAAGACGTTCAGAGAAAGGGACCCTATCGCAGTCAATAGCTTTTAGAAATCCATGACAACCGAGAAAACCCTCCACAACTTCTCAATGTTGTGACCGGGTTAAAAGACCCTCAATGACAGCAGCATTATTCCAGGCACAGAATGGGCACGCAGGTTTTGGGGAGGGGGAGGGGGTGACAGAACCAGGCTGTTAGAATGAAGATTATTGAATGGAAGGAAAATGGAATTGAAATTGTGAATGTAAATCAAACAACATCACATGATATTATTATTCAAGTGCTAGGCTAAATATGCAACCACATAATAAAAATACAAATATTGAAATTATTCACATTATTTGTGTCAGTACATCAACAGCTATTTCCCAGTATAGCCTATGGGAACCTAATGGTCAGATTAGGGAGGGAGACTCGGACCACATATTAGTCTCTGTGGGGACAAGTTGTTTCAGCACTTCAGACAGCAACAGCAGCATCAGCAGCATCATTAAAGCACTCACTCTGTTTCTGTGCCACTGACCAGCTGTGTGAGGTCGGGGAGGTCAGCTAGCAATCAAATGAGCTTTTCAACCACCACCATATTACTGGGTGCTGATTTGGATTTCAGCAGACACCTGCTATCTAAGCGTTGCTCAGTGATGAGAAATGTGCATCTAAACATTGGAAATTAATGCTGTCAACTAGGTTATATGGGCAATAGTTGGATACAGTTCTACTGGGTAGCTGTGGGTGTGGTCTGGACAGGGTCAATAATTCCTGGAAAAACACTGTTTATGGCTGAGAGTGATGTAATTAGATGACACACTACTACAACATGACCTATGTACATAACCTGGGGTTTCTTGTCAAATGTTACAGGCTACATTCAACACTACATCCCTGTTCATATCCAGAGATTGGTCTTATTTGATAGATTTCATCCTGTTCACTCAAGTGCTTAACCTGATACGTCTGAGAGAGGAAATGAACAGACTGAATAGAATCAAACCTAATCTAATTCAGGCCATTTTAATCACATTGACCGGATTACACAATGCATTCACTGAGGACTGAGTGTAATAGGATCTTTATATGAGGCAGACTGCACATACCAAGAGTGCTCCATCAAATACAATCTGATTTCTTGTCATACTGAAAAAACCTTGTCTCATTATTTGAAGAGCAGATTGTACATACAGTACTGTAGCATCTTTAACTACCACAATACAATGACTGTACCATCCCACCTAAGCATGCAGAGTGTTAGAGGTAGCCTATGCATAACTCATACAGGCTACATGTGAACAAAACACTTAGGGATTGAATAGAAATCAGTGTAGCAGAGATAGATATTGTACTTTTCTCAATTAGATTTGCTTAACTCCTGTATCCTCTCTCCACTGTGGGTTGAATCAACTTGATTTAAGCTTTTTCTGCTTGTCCGTTTGAGTTTTTACTCTGTTTGTTCAGAACCTAACAGTTGGTGTTGTCGGCAGGATTCACCATGATTTGCAGTTGAACTGAAGAGTCTGAATCAGTTTAACAGGGGCCGGCACAAAACAAGGTAGGCAAGTTCCTACACCTGTTACCACTCATTCTGACATCTTGGGGAGAAGAGGGTCGTAGGCTGAATACAATTTATAGGATACAGACATAGAAAGCATGAGTTTATTCAGTAGTCCCATTGTTTTTATACGACCGGTTGTAGGCCTATATGCAATAGGGGTAAGGGCAGGTTCTGTAGTAGGATCGATCCCAAGTGGGGGTGTGTCCTGTGCAAAATCCGTAGGTGGACGGGCTTATGGTGTAGGGTCTTCTGAGGGCAGGTACCGAGTCCCTGAGTGGGGGTACTAGACTCCCACGAGGGCTATACGTAGATCTATGTGCAATAGGGGTAAGGGCATGTTTCGTAGAGGATAGTTCCCAAGCAGGGGTGGGTCCCATACCTCGAGCACTCGACCACTTCACTCGATCAGTTTCTTAGTCACAGAGAAGAGAGGACGAAGAACAGTCTTTTGCCCAAACGAGAAAAGGTCATCGTTTTTAGACACATTACATACAGTAGTCATACAGTATTACATACAATACAATGTATTCTGATTCCCTTCAAAATATTAAAATGTGTGCCAACAAAATTATGGCATTATATGAAATGCGCTAAGGGAATAAGGGTTTCACATCATTTTTGAAACACACTTTCAAAACACTACCTGTTGTGACAGCAGCAATGTGGAAGACATAGCAGTAACACGGTCTTGTTTTGGGAGCAGTGGGCTATAGTCCTTAAGACTATCTGGGAAACCCATTTTGCAAATCAGATCTTGTTTCACTTGGAAGTAATGCCTCTGGAGGTGACCTAAGGTCATTCGATAAGACAGCCTATGAAATGACTTTCATTCATTCACGGGAAGCATAGATTGTGAATAGAATTGACTGGAAATGTGGATTATGTCCTCAACTGATCCACTATTCCGAGACAGTAATGAGAGAACACTCTGTGTGGTTAGTAGCCTGTAAATAACTACAGTAAAATAAGATATCATCAGCACCTCCAGCATCACTTCCGCCACCACCAGACACTATGACATAATGCTAAATGTCCTATGGATACAAAGCGAGAGGAAATTAATGAGCTCCTGTCGTCAGAGTTGGGTTTGCAAACAAAGGGAACCTCTGTCAGAGGTGTCAAAGTTCACAGGCCTAGCATGAATAAATATATGCCCTATAGTCCCCTTTCCTCTGTGTCCCTGTGTTACTCTGACCACTCATCCTTTACAGAGATCTATACACGCATCTCTCTCTCTTGCACTCTCTCTCCCGCTCACTCTCTCTCTCTCACTCTCCCTCACTCTCTCCCCTCTCCCCTTCCTCTTTTTTTTCTACTGTGGGTATCTCTGTGGGGCAGAAATCCCCTCATTGACGTCTGAAGGGCTGCATAATGAGAATATATGAGCTGGAAGAAATATGCAGCCTGTTTTCTGCCTGATGCTCCTTTACCAGTCAGCCCATAGGCTTTCCTAAAAAATGAAAACATATTGTGTTGCCAAAAGGCACAATGTTGTATGGTGTTGTATTTACTCAGAATTAAAGGGCCCTTTTGGAGGATACAGTTACACTACATTCAATATGTTTACAAGTACCATTGGATGTATTGTAAATAGTTTATTTGTTTATTGTTATGGATGATGAGCATACCATTTGGCAGTAATTGAACATGAATTGCACTCTGTCTGCTAGTATACTAATTGACGTAAATTATACGAATTTAATTGGGTTTAATGGTGCAAAATAAACATATTAATCTGATTATTGACATTTACCTTTCATTCAATAGGAATTATATTACTGTCTATCTTTTGCAATTGACCACCTCTGAAGGAGGGTAAGCAGTCTTGTGGAACAGTCGGTTGGGATCACTAGCCCTTTTCAGGAGGCCCTGATAATCTCTCACTTAGTGCTTCTATTTGGTAAACCTTTGATGTCAAAGAGGGAAATTGGCTGCTACACATTCATCGACTAAGAGCATATTCCCCTGGGGAGACCAAGCAAACCCCCCTGATAAGAAAATACACAAAATTCTCAAAAACATGTTAGAGCCAGTCGTTATGAATATTGTCTAGGCATATGTGTATTATTGTTGTGACATTTTAGGGCAGGATCAAAGGTAAGCCTAGTGCTTATTCATTTTACTTGAAGATGCAACCATTCACAGCTTTTAGTAAATGGGAAACAGGGAGATTAAAAACTCAGATTTGAATGACAGATTTCTGAAAACAATTGTTTTCTTCATTCAACAAATAGTCTGTATGGATTAGGTCCCTGTTTGTTAGTTTGAATTCTCTGGGGAGAAAGCATACATCTCTTTTTAAATGGGAATGCTATCATAGATGTATGCCAAAAAGGCATCATTGGTTCCTCAGTGGTATTAACAAACCAATTGTTTGTTGAATACAATGTGTAGGATTAAAGGTAGCCCTACAATCTGCCTTGCCACCATCCTGCATTAGAATGTTCCTAAACCATCTGTGGATCCTTAGTGTTCTAATGAACCCACAGCCCCAGAGCCAGAGACTGGGATGTGCTGCCTTGAGATCATACAGCCATATGTTGTCCAGGGTTTGGACTTAATATCATCACCAGGCAGGGAGAGGCAGGCGTCTTCCTGAGGCAGATTTCAGTGTGCGTAGGAGAGTTCCCAGGAGAACAACCAAGTGCTGGCATGAGCTCCATCATACCGCCATCGTGGGATAATTTACTCTTAATGAGGGAAATAAGCAACTTCCTTGCACACAATAAAATCTGGGAGAATCTGGCAGTGGATAGATGGGGGGCAGGGTAGGGGCAGGAAATGTGGGAGCTAATATGTTGTTACCATAGCAATCAAAATATTGAGGAAATTAAATTTGAGGTGAGATAGCAAACAGATGCCAGACTGTCACCGATATTTCCATTTAATATTTGTAATATTACTGCTGTGTTACACTTACATGTTAAAAATGATATTGTCTACACATATTTCTACAACATCAACAAGAAACCGACTGATATAGGTGGGGAACAAGAGAGCCAGTGGTGGGTTATATGGTTGCCATACAAATATGTAATATTGAAAGTGGTTTGAAGTTCATTACTGAACATATGGCAAATTTGGATTGAAAGGTTTGTGTGTTACTGTATACATAGTGAGAAACATGCATCAAAGTGGATGGCAGTCAGTGTTCACTTCCATCCTTCTCCTCTGAAACAAATGACTATAATTCCATATCTCAATGGATGGATGCAACACAATGACTGTGTAATCATGCAAATAATTGTCTTTACACTCATGCTCAGCCAGATGGGTTGGCAGGCATGGCCATATCTGATCTGTGTGAATACAGCAAAGACTTCATGTTTAGAGAGAGTAATCACCCTGAGTGATGTTGTACATTGGAGCTCATTAATGTGTGAATGATTGTTTAAAAAAACATTTTGATATGAAAGGTTGATTCTTGTAGGAGGATGTCATTCACTAGCTCTATCACTGGAGGATTCACAGACACTAAACAACCCTCCAGGCGTGAGAGGCTGTTCTGTGCTTCTCTGTGCTCTAAATTCCCTGAATCATTCCCAAGACGAGGTTTAAAGATCAGAATCATGCTGGAGTGTCTGTTCTGCACACCAACCCAGAATGCAAGGCGCTTCTTCTTCCCCAAGGGAAGTTCATAACAGGGTAATAGAAATGGGCCCGCGGGACAGCAGGGGTGTTATTTTGTCACTTTCAATCAAATGGTTTCTGGCCCCATCAGAAGCAGACTACATGTTTGGTAACACGGCGAACACAGCCCACAGGGGAGGCAGCAGAGATCTGTAATAAGCATGAGAGTGGATTTAGAGTCTAACACAGCCCACAGGGGAGGCAGCAGAGATCTGTAATAAGCATGAGAGTGGATTTAGAGTCTAACACAGCCCACGGGGGAGGCAGCAGGGATCTGTAATAAGCATGAGAGTGGATTTAGAGTCTAACACAGCCCACAGGGGAGGCAGCAGAGATCTGTAATAAGCATTACAGTGGATTTAGAGTCTAACACAGCCCACAGGGGAGGCAGCAGAGATCTGTAATAAGCATTACAGTGGATTTAGAGTCTAACACAGCCCACGGGGGAGGCAGCAGGGATCTGTAATAAGCATTACAGTGGATTTAGAGTTTAACACAGCCCACGGGGGAGGCAGCAGAGATCTGTAATAAGCATTACAGTGGATTTAGAGTCTAACACAGCCCACAGGGGAGGCAGCAGGGATCTGTAATAAGCATTACAGTGGATTTAGAGTCTAACACAGCCCACGGGGGAGGCAGCAGGGATCTGTAATAAGCATTACAGTGGATTTAGAGTCTAACACAGCCCACGGGGGAGGCAGCAGAAATCTGTAATAAGCATTACAGTGGATTTAGAGTCTAACACAGCCCACGGGGGAGGCAGCAGAGATCTGTAATAAGCATTACAGTGGATTTAGAGTCTAACACAGCCCACAGGGGAGGCAGCAGGGATCTGTAATAAGCATTACAGTGGATTTAGAGTCTAACACAGCCCACAGGGGAGGCAGCAGAGATCTGTAATAAGCATTACAGTGGATTTAGAGTCTAACACAGCCCACAGGGAAGGCAGCAGGGTTCTGTAATAAGCAGGACAGTGGATTTGGAGTCTAACACAGCCCACAGGGGAGGCAGCAGGGATCTGTAATAAGCAGGACAGTGGTTTTAGAGTCTAACACAGCCCACAGGGGAGGCAGCAGGGATCTGTAGTAAGCAGGGGAGTGGTTATAGAGTCTAACACAGCCCACATGGGGAGGCAGCAAGGATTTGTCATAAGCATTACAGTGGATTTAGAGTCTAACACAGCCCACGTGGGAGGCAGCAGGGATCTTTAATAAGCAGGAGAGTGGATTTAGAGTCTAACACAGCCCACAGGGGTGGAATCAGGGATCTGTAATAAGCAGGACAGTGGATTTAGAGTCTAACACAGCCCACGGTGGAGGCAACAGGGATCTGTAATAAGAATTACAGTGGATTTAGAGTCTAACACAGCCCACGGGGAGGCAGCAGGTATCTGTAATAAGCAGGCGAGTGGATTTAGAGTCTAACACAGCCCACATGGGGAGGCAGCAGGGATCTGTAATAAGCAGGAGAGTGGATTCAGAGTGTAACACAGCCCACGGGGGAGAAAGCAGGGATCTGTAATAAGCAGGAGAGTGGTTTTAGAGTCTAACACAGCCCACAGGGGAGGCAGCAGGGATCTGTAGTAAGCAGGGGAGTGGTTTTAGAGTCTAACACAGCCCACATGGGGAGGCAGCAAGGATCTGTCATAAGCATTACAGTGGATTTAGAGTCTAACACAGCCCACGGAGGAGGCAGCGGGGATCTGCAATAAGCATTACAGTGGATTTAGAGTCTAACACAGCCCACAGGGGAGGCAGCAGAGATCTGTAATAAGCATTACCGTGGATTTAGAGTCTAACACAGCCCACAGGGGAGGCAGCAGGGATCTGTAATAAGCAGGGGGGAGTGGTTTTAGAGTCTAACACAGCCCACGGGGAAGGCCCCAGGGATCTGTAATAAGCAGGACAATGGATTTGGAGTCTAACACAGCCCACATGGGGAGGCAGCGGGGATCTGTAATAAGCATTACAGTGGATTTAGAGTCCAACACAGCCCACAGGGGTGGAATCAGGGATCTGTAATAAGCATTAGAGTGGATTTAGAGTCTAACACAGCCCACAGGGGAGGCAGCAGAGATCTGTAATAAGCATTACAGTGGATTTAGAGTCTAACACAGCCCACAGGGGAGGCAGCAGGGATCTGTAATAAGCAGGGGAGTGGTTTTAGAGTCTAACACAGCCCACGGGGAGGCAGCTAGGATCTGTAATAAGCAGGCGAGTGCATTTAGAGTCTACCACATCCCACGGGGGAGGCAGCAGGGATCTGTAATAAGCAGGGGAGTGGTTTTAGAGTCTAACACAGCCCACATGGGGAGGCAGCTGGGATCTGTAATAAGCATTACAGTCGATTTAGAGTCTAATACAGCCCACGGAGGAGGCAGCGGGGATCTGCAATAAGCATTACAGTGGATTTAGAGTCTAACACAGCCCACGGGGGAGGCAGCAGAGATCTGTAAAAAGCAGGCGAGTGGATTTGGAGTCTAATACAGCCCGCAGTGGAGGCAGCAGGGATCTGTAATAAGCAGGGGAGTGGTTTTAGAGTCTAACACAGCCCACGGGGGAGGCCCCAGGGATCTGTAAAAAGCAGGACAGTGGATTTGGAGTCTAACACAGCACACAGGGGAGGCAGCAGGGATCTATAATAAGCAGGAGAGTGGATTTAGAGTGTAACACAGCCCACGGGGGAGACAGCAGGGATCTGTAATAAGCAGAAGAGTGGATTTAGAGTCTAACACAGCCCACAGGGGTGGAATCAGGGATCTGTAATAAGCAGGACAGTGGATTTAGAGTCTAACACAGCCCACGGAGGAGGCAGCGGGGATCTGCAATAAGCATTACAGTGGATTTAGTGTCTAACACAGCCCATAGGGGAGGCAGCAGAGATCTGTAATAAGCATTACAGTGGATTTAGAGTCTAACACAGCCCACAGGGGAGGCAGCAGGGATCTGTAATAAGCAGGGGAGTGGTTTTAGAGTCTAACACAGCCCACATGGGGAGGCAGCAGAGATCTGTAATAAGCAGGCAAGTGGATTTAGAGTCTAACACAGCCCACGGGGGAGGCAGCAGGGATCTGTAATAAGAAGGGGAGTGGTTTTAGAGTCTAACACAGCCCACATGGGGAGGCAGCGGGGATCTGTAATAAGCAGGTGAGTGGATTTAGAGTCTAACACAGCCCACAGGGGTGGAATCAGGGATCTGTAATAAGCATTAGAGTGGATTTAGAGTCTAACAGAGCCCACAGGCGAGGTAGCAGAGATCTTTAATAAGCATTACAGTGGATTTAGAGTCTAACACAGCCCACAGGGGTGGAATCAGGGATCTGTAATAAGCATTAGAGTGGATTTAGAGTCTAACACAGCCCACAGGGGAGGCAGCAGAGATCTGTAATAAGCATTACAGTGGATTTAGAGTCTAACACAGCCCACAGGGGAGGCAGCAGGGATCTGTAATACGCAGGAGAGTGGATTTAGAGTGTAACACAGCCCACGGGGGAGACAGAAGGGATCTGTAATAAGCAGAAGAGTGGATTTAGAGTCTAACACAGCCCACAGGGGTGGAATCAGGGATCTGTAATAAGCAGGACAGTGGATTTAGAGTCTAACACAGCCCACGGAGGAGGCAGCGGGGATCTGCAATAAGCATTACAGTGGATTTAGAGTCTAACACAGCCCATAGGGGAGGCAGCAGAGATCTGTAATAAGCATTACAGTGGATTTAGAGTCTAACACAGCCCACGGAGGAGGCAGCGGGGATCTGCAATAAGCATTACAGTGGATTTAGAGTCTAACACAGCCCATAGGGGAGGCAGCAGAGATCTGTAATAAGCATTACAGTGGATTTAGAGTCTAACACAGCCCACAGGGGAGGCAGCAGGGATCTGTAATAAGCAGGGGAGTGGTTTTAGAGTCTAACACAGCCCACATGGGGAGGCAGCGGGGATCTGTAATAAGCAGGTGAGTGGATTTAGAGTCTAACACAGCCCACGGGGAAGGCCCCAGGGATCTGTAATAAGCAGGACAATGGATTTGGAGTCTAACACAGCCCACAGGGGAGGCAGCAGGGATCTGTAATTAGCAGGGGAGTGGTTTTAGAGTCTAACACAGCCCACAGGGGAGGCAGCAGGGATCTGTAATAAGCAGGGGAGTGGTTTTAGAGTCTAACACAGCCCACATGGGGAGGCAGCAGGGATCTGTAATAAGCAGAGGAGTGGTTTTAGAGTCTAACACAGCCCACGGGGGAGGCAGCAGGGATCTGTAATACGCAGGAGAGTGGATTTAGAGTGTAACACAGCCCACGGGGGAGAAAGCAGGGATCTGTAATAAGCAGGAGAGTGGATTTAGAGTGTAACACAGCCCACGGGGGAAGCAGCAGGGATCTGCAATAAGCATGAGAGTGGATTTAGAGTCTAACACAGCCCACGGGGGAGGCAACAGGGATCTGTAATACGCAGGAGAGTGGATTTAGAGTGTAACACAGCCCACGGGGGAGAAAGCAGGGATCTGTAATAAGCAGGAGAGTGGATTTAGAGTGTAACACAGCCCACGGGGGAAGCAGCAGGGATCTGCAATAAGCATGAGAGTGGATTTAGAGTCTAACACAGCCCACAGGGGGAGGCAACAGGGATCTGAAATAAGCAGAAGAGTGGATTTAGAGTCTAACACAGCCCACAGGGGTGGAATCAGGGCTCTGTAATAAGCAGGACAGTGGATTTAGAGTCTAACACAGCCCACGGGGGAAGCAGCAGGGATCTGCAATAAGCATGAGAGTGGATTTAGAGTCTAACACAGCCCACGGGGGAGGCAACAGGGATCTGAAATAAGCAGAAGAGTGGATTTAGAGTCTAACACAGCCCACAGGGGTGGAATCAGGGCTCTGTAATAAGCAGGACAGTGGATTTAGAGTCTAACACAGCCCACACGGGAGGCAGCGGGGATCTGCAATAAGCATTACAATGGATGTAGAGTCTAAAACAGCCCACGGGGGAGGCAGCAGAGATCTGTAATAAGCAGGGGAGTGGTTTTAGAGTCTAACACAGCCCACATGGGGAGGCAGCAGGGATCTGTAATAAGCAGGGGAGTGGTTTTAGAGTCTAACACAGCCCACGGGGGAGAAGGCAGGGATCTGTAATAAGCAGAGGAGAGTGGATTTAGAGTGTAACACAGCCCACGGGGGAGAATGCAGGGATCTGTAATAAGCAGGAGAGTGGATTTAGATTGTAACACAGCCCAGGGGTGGAATCAGGGATCTGTAATAAGCAGGACAGTGGATTTAGAGTCTAACACAGCCCACGGAGGAGGCAGCGGGGATCTGCAATAAGCATTACAGTGGATTTAGAGTCTAACACAGCCCACAGGGAGGCAGCAGAGATCTGTAATAAGCATTACAGTGGATTTAGAGTCTAACACAGCCCACGGGGGAGGCAGCAGGGATCTGTAATAAGCAGGGGAGTGGTTTTAGAGTCTAACACAGCCCACATGGGGAGGCAGCTGGGATCTGTAATAAGCAGGCGAGTGCATTTAGAGTCTAACACATCCCACGGGGGAGGCAGCAGGGATCTGTAATAAGCAGGGGAGTGGTTTTAGAGTCTAACACAGCCCACATGGGGAGGCAGCTGGGATCTGTAATAAGCAGGCGAGTGCATTTAGAGTCTAACACATCCCACGGAGGAGGCAGCAGGGATCTGCAATAAGCATTACAGTGGATTTAGAGTCTAACACATTCCACAGGGGTGGAATCAGGGATCTGTAATAAGCATTACAGTGGATTTAGAGTCTAACACAGCCCACAGGGGAGGCAGCAAAGATCTGTAATAAGCATTACAGTGGATTTGGAGTCTAACACAGCCCACAGGGGTGGAATCAGGGATCTGTAATAAGCAGGACAGTGGATTTAGAGTCTAACACAGCCCACGGAGGAGGCAGGGGGATCTGCAATAAGCATTACAGTGGATTTAGAGTCTAACACAGCCCATAGGGGAGGCAGCAGAGATCTGTAATAAGCATTACAGTGGATTTAGAGTCTAACACAGCCCACAGGGGAGGCAGCAGGGATCTGTAATAAGCAGGGGAGTGGTTTTAGAGTCTAACACAGCCCACATGGGGAGGCAGCGGGGATCTGTAATAAGCAGGTGAGTGGATTTAGAGTCTAACACAGCCCACAGGGAAGGCCCCAGGGATCTGTAATAAGCAGGACAATGGATTTGGAGTCTAACACAGCCCACAGGGGAGGCAGCAGGGATCTGTAATAAGCAGGGCAGTGGATTTAGAGTCTAACACAGCCCACAGGGGTGGAATCAGGGATCTGTAATAAGCATTAGAGCGGATTTAGAGTCTAACACAGCCCACAGGCGAGGCAGCAGAGATCTGTAATAAGCAGGCGAGTGCATTTAGAGTCTAACATATCCCACGGGGGAGGCAGCAGGGATCTGTAATTAGCAGGGGAGTGGTTTTAGAGTCTAACACAGCCCACATGGGAGGCAGCTGGGATCTGTAATAAGCAGGCGGTGCATTTAGAGTCTAACACATCCCACGGAGGAGGCAGCAGGGATCTGCAATAAGCATTACAGTGGATTTAGAGTCTAACACAGCCCACAGGGGAGGCAGCAAAGGTCTGTAATAAGCATTACAGTGGATTTGGAGTCTAACACAGCCCACATGGGAGGCAGCAGGGATCTATAATACGCAGGAGAGTGGATTTAGAGTGTAACACAGCCCACGGGGGAGACAGAAGGGATCTGTAATAAGCAGAAGAGTGGATTTAGAGTCTAACACAGCCCACGGAGGAGGCAGCGGGGATCTGTAATAAGCATTACAGTGGATTTAGAGTCTAACAGAGCCCACAGGGGAGGCAGCACGGATCTGTAATAAGCAGGGGAGTGGTTTTAGAGTCTAACACAGCCCACATGGGGAGGCAGCGGGGATCTGTAATAAGCAGGTGAGTGGATTTAGAGTCTAACACAGCCCACGGGGAAGGCCCCAGGGATCTGTAATAAGCAGGACAATGGATTTGGAGTCTAACACAGCCCACAGGGGAGGCAGCAGGGATCTGTAATAAGCAGGGCAGTGGATTTAGAGTCTAACACAGCCCACAGGGGTGGAATCAGGGATCTGTAATAAGCATTAGAGCGGATTTAGAGTCTAACACAGCCCACAGGCGAGGCAGCAGAGATCTGTAATAAGCATTACAGTGGATTTAGAGTCTAACACGGCCCACAGGGGAGGCAGCAGGGATCTGTAATAAGCAGGGGAGTGGTTTTAGAGTCTAACACAGCCCACATGGGGAGGCAGCAGAGATCTGTAATAAGCAGGCGAGTGGATTTAGAGTCTAACACAGCCCACGGGGGAGGCAGCAGGGATCTATAATAAGCAGGGGAGTGGTTTTAGAGTCTAACACAGCCCACATGGGGAGGCAGCTGGGATCTGTAATAAGCAGTTGAGTGCATTTAGAGTCTAACACATCCCACGGGGGAGGCAGCAGGGATCTGTAATAAGCAGGGGAGTGGTTTTAGAGTCTAACACAGCCCACATGGGGAGGCAGCTGGGATCTGTAATAAGCAGGCGAGTGCATTTAGAGTCTAACACATCCCACGGAGGAGGCAGCAGGGATCTGCAATAAGCATTACAGTGGATTTAGAGTCTAACACATTCCACAGGGGTGGAATCAGGGATCTGTAATAAGCATTACAGTGGATTTAGAGTCTAACACAGCCCACAGGGGAGGCAGCAAAGATCTGTAATAAGCATTACAGTGGATTTGGAGTCTAACACAGCCCACAGGGGTGGAATCAGGGATCTGTAATAAGCAGGACAGTGGATTTAGAGTCTAACACAGCCCACGGAGGAGGCAGCGGGGATCTGCAATAAGCATTACAGTGGATTTAGAGTCTAACACAGCCCATAGGGGAGGCAGCAGAGATCTGTAATAAGCATTACAGTGGATTTAGAGTCTAACACAGCCCACAGGGGAGGCAGCAGGGATCTGTAATAAGCAGGGGAGTGGTTTTAGAGTCTAACACAGCCCACATGGGGAGGCAGCGGGGATCTGTAATAAGCAGGTGAGTGGATTTAGAGTCTAACACAGCCCACAGGGAAGGCCCCAGGGATCTGTAATAAGCAGGACAATGGATTTGGAGTCTAACACAGCCCACAGGGAGGCAGCAGAGATCTGTAATAAGCAGGGCAGTGGATTTAGAGTCTAACACAGCCCACAGGGGTGGAATCAGGGATCTGTAATAAGCATTAGAGCGGATTTAGAGTCTAACACAGCCCACAGGCGAGGCAGCAGAGATCTGTAATAAGCAGGCGAGTGCATTTAGAGTCTAACATATCCCACGGGGGAGGCAGCAGGGATCTGTAATTAGCAGGGGAGTGGTTTTAGAGTCTAACACAGCCCACATGGGGAGGCAGCTGGGATCTGTAATAAGCAGGCGAGTGCATTTAGAGTCTAACACATCCCACGGAGGAGGCAGCAGGGATCTGCAATAAGCATTACAGTGGATTTAGAGTCTAACACAGCCCACAGGGGAGGCAGCAAAGGTCTGTAATAAGCATTACAGTGGATTTGGAGTCTAACACAGCCCACATGGGAGGCAGCAGGGATCTATAATACGCAGGAGAGTGGATTTAGAGTGTAACACAGCCCACGGGGGAGACAGAAGGGATCTGTAATAAGCAGAAGAGTGGATTTAGAGTCTAACACAGCCCACGGAGGAGGCAGCGGGGATCTGTAATAAGCATTACAGTGGATTTAGAGTCTAACAGAGCCCACAGGGGAGGCAGCACGGATCTGTAATAAGCAGGGGAGTGGTTTTAGAGTCTAACACAGCCCACATGGGGAGGCAGCGGGGATCTGTAATAAGCAGGTGAGTGGATTTAGAGTCTAACACAGCCCACGGGGAAGGCCCCAGGGATCTGTAATAAGCAGGACAATGGATTTGGAGTCTAACACAGCCCACAGGGGAGGCAGCAGGGATCTGTAATAAGCAGGGCAGTGGATTTAGAGTCTAACACAGCCCACAGGGGTGGAATCAGGGATCTGTAATAAGCATTAGAGCGGATTTAGAGTCTAACACAGCCCACAGGCGAGGCAGCAGAGATCTGTAATAAGCATTACAGTGGATTTAGAGTCTAACACGGCCCACAGGGGAGGCAGCAGGGATCTGTAATAAGCAGGGGAGTGGTTTTAGAGTCTAACACAGCCCACATGGGGAGGCAGCAGAGATCTGTAATAAGCAGGCGAGTGGATTTAGAGTCTAACACAGCCCACGGGGGAGGCAGCAGGGATCTATAATAAGCAGGGGAGTGGTTTTAGAGTCTAACACAGCCCACATGGGGAGGCAGCTGGGATCTGTAATAAGCAGTTGAGTGCATTTAGAGTCTAACACATCCCACGGGGGAGGCAGCAGGGATCTGTAATAAGCAGGGGAGTGGTTTTAGAGTCTAACACAGCCCACATGGGGAGGCAGCTGGGATCTGTAATAAGCAGGCGAGTGCATTTAGAGTCTAACACATCCCACGGAGGAGGCAGCAGGGATCTATAATACGCAGGAGAGTGGATTTAGAGTGTAACACAGCCCACGGGGGAGACAGAAGGGATCTGTAATAAGCAGAAGAGTGGATTTAGAGTCTAACACAGCCCACAGGGGTGGAATCAGGGATCTGTAATAAGCAGGACAGTGGATTTAGAGTCTAACACAGCCCACGGAGGAGGCAGCGGGGATCTGCAATAAGCATTACAGTAGATTTAGAGTCTAACACAGCCCATAGGGGAGGCAGCAGAGATCTGTAATAAGCATTAAGGTGGATTTAGAGTCTAACACAGCCCACAGGGGAGGCAGCAGGGATCTGTAATAAGCAGGGGAGTGGTTTTAGAGTCTAACACAGCCCACATGGGGAGGCAGCGGGGATCTGTAATAAGCAGGTGAGTGGATTTAGAGTCTAACACATCCCACGGAGGAGGCAGCGGGGATCTGCAATAAGCATTACAGTGGATTTAGAGTCTAACACAGCCCACAGGGGAGGCAGCAGAGATCTGCAATAAGCATTACAGTGGATTTAGAGTGTAACACAGCCCACGGGGGAGAAAGCAGGGATCTGCAATAAGCAGGAGAGTGGATTTAGAGTCTAACACAGCCCACGGGGGAGGCAACAGGGATCTGAAATAAGCATTACTGTGGATTTAGAGTCTAACACAGCCCACAGGGGAGGCAGCAGGGATCTGTAATAAGCAGGGGAGTGGTTTTAGAGTCTAACACAGCCCACATGGGGAGGCAGCAGAGATCTGTAATAAGCAGGCGAGTGGATTTAGAGTCTAACACATCCCACGGGGGAGGCAGCAGGGATCTGTAATAAGCAGGGGAGTGGATTTAGAGTCTAACACAGCCCACATGGGGAGGCAGCTGGGATCTGTAATAAGCAGGCGAGTGCATTTAGAGTCTAACACAGCCCACAGGCGAGGCAGCAGAGATCTGTAATAAGCATTACAGTGGATTTAGAGTCTAACACAGCCCACAGGGGTGGAATCAGGGCTCTGTAATAAGCATTAGAGTGGATTTAGAGTCTAACACAGCCCACAGGGGAGGCAGCAGGGATCTGTAATAAGCAGGGGAGTGGTTTTAGAGTCTAACACAGCCCACGGGGGAGGCCCCAGGGATCTGTAATAGGCAGGACAGTGGATTTGGAGTCTAACACAGCCCACAGGGGAGGCAGCAGGGATCTGTAATAAGCAGGGGAGTGGTTTTAGAGTCTAACACAGCCCACATGGGGAGGCAGCAGGGATCTGTAATAAGCAGAGGAGTGGTTTTAGAGTCTAACACAGCCCACGGGGGAGGCAGCAGGGATCTGTAATACGCAGGAGAGTGGATTTAGAGTGTAACACAGCCCACGGGGGAGAAAGCAGGGATCTGTAATAAGCAGGAGAGTGGATTTAGAGTGTAACACAGCCCACGGGGAAGCAGCAGGGATCTGCAATAAGCATGAGAGTGGATTTAGAGTCTAACACAGCCCACGGGGAGGCAACAGGGATCTGTAATACGCAGGAGAGTGGATTTAGAGTGTAACACAGCCCACGGGGGAAAGCAGGGATCTGTAATAAGCAGGAGAGTGGATTTAGAGTGTAACACAGCCCAATAGCAGCAGGGATCTGCAATAAGCATGAGAGTGGATTTAGAGTCTAACACAGCCCACAGGGGAGGCAACAGGGATCTGAAATAAGCAGAAGAGTGGATTTAGAGTCTAACACAGCCCACAGGGGTGGAATCAGGGCTCTGTAATAAGCAGGACAGTGGATTTAGAGTCTAACACAGCCCACGGGGGAAGCAGCAGGGATCTGCAATAAGCATGAGAGTGGATTTAGAGTCTAACACAGCCCACGGGGGAGGCAACAGGGATCTGAAATAAGCAGAAGAGTGGATTTAGAGTCTAACACAGCCCACAGGGGTGGAATCAGGGCTCTGTAATAAGCAGGACAGTGGATTTAGAGTCTAACACAGCCCACACGGGAGGCAGCGGGGATCTGCAATAAGCATTACAATGGATGTAGAGTCTAAAACAGCCCACGGGGGAGGCAGCAGAGATCTGTAATAAGCAGGGGAGTGGTTTTAGAGTCTAACACAGCCCACATGGGGAGGCAGCAGGGATCTGTAATAAGCAGGGGAGTGGTTTTAGAGTCTAACACAGCCCACGGGGGAGAAGGCAGGGATCTGTAATAAGCAGAGGAGAGTGGATTTAGAGTGTAACACAGCCCACGGGGGAGAATGCAGGGATCTGTAATAAGCAGGAGAGTGGATTTAGATTGTAACACAGCCCACAGGGGTGGAATCAGGGGATCTGTAATAAGCAGGACAGTGGATTTAGAGTCTAACACAGCCCACGGAGGAGGCAGCGGGGATCTGCAATAAGCATTACAGTGGATTTAGAGTCTAACACAGCCCACAGGGGAGGCAGCAGAGATCTGTAATAAGCATTACAGTGGATTTAGAGTCTAACACAGCCCACGGGGGAGGCAGCAGGGATCTGTAATAAGCAGGGGAGTGGTTTTAGAGTCTAACACAGCCCACATGGGGAGGCAGCTGGGATCTGTAATAAGCAGGCGAGTGCATTTAGAGTCTAACACATCCCACGGGGGAGGCAGCAGGGATCTGTAATAAGCAGGGGAGTGGTTTTAGAGTCTAACACAGCCCACATGGGGAGGCAGCTGGGATCTGTAATAAGCAGGCGAGTGCATTTAGAGTCTAACACATCCCACGGAGGAGGCAGCAGGGATCTGCAATAAGCATTACAGTGGATTTAGAGTCTAACACATTCCACAGGGTGGAATCAGGGATCTGTAATAAGCATTACAGTGGATTTAGAGTCTAACACAGCCCACAGGGGAGGCAGCAAAGATCTGTAATAAGCATTACAGTGGATTTGGAGTCTAACACAGCCCACAGGGGTGGAATCAGGGATCTGTAATAAGCAGGACAGTGGATTTAGAGTCTAACACAGCCCACGGAGGAGGCAGCGGGGATCTGCAATAAGCATTACAGTGGATTTAGAGTCTAACACAGCCCATAGGGGAGGCAGCAGAGATCTGTAATAAGCATTACAGTGGATTTAGAGTCTAACACAGCCCACAGGGGAGGCAGCAGGGATCTGTAATAAGCAGGGGAGTGGTTTTAGAGTCTAACACAGCCCACATGGGGAGGCAGCGGGGATCTGTAATAAGCAGGTGAGTGGATTTAGAGTCTAACACAGCCCACAGGGAAGGCCCCAGGGATCTGTAATAAGCAGGACAATGGATTTGGAGTCTAACACAGCCCACAGGGGAGGCAGCAGGGATCTGTAATAAGCAGGGCAGTGGATTTAGAGTCTAACACAGCCCACAGGGGTGGAATCAGGGATCTGTAATAAGCATTAGAGCGGATTTAGAGTCTAACACAGCCCACAGGCGAGGCAGCAGAGATCTGTAATAAGCAGGCGAGTGCATTTAGAGTCTAACATATCCCACGGGGGAGGCAGCAGGGATCTGTAATTAGCAGGGGAGTGGTTTTAGAGTCTAACACAGCCCACATGGGGAGGCAGCTGGGATCTGTAATAAGCAGGCGAGTGCATTTAGAGTCTAACACATCCCACGGAGGAGGCAGCAGGGATCTGCAATAAGCATTACAGTGGATTTAGAGTCTAACACAGCCCACAGGGGAGGCAGCAAAGGTCTGTAATAAGCATTACAGTGGATTTGGAGTCTAACACAGCCCACATGGGAGGCAGCAGGGATCTATAATACGCAGGAGAGTGGATTTAGAGTGTAACACAGCCCACGGGGGAGACAGAAGGGATCTGTAATAAGCAGAAGAGTGGATTTAGAGTCTAACACAGCCCACGGAGGAGGCAGCGGGGATCTGTAATAAGCATTACAGTGGATTTAGAGTCTAACAGAGCCCACAGGGGAGGCAGCACGGATCTGTAATAAGCAGGGGAGTGGTTTTAGAGTCTAACACAGCCCACATGGGGAGGCAGCGGGGATCTGTAATAAGCAGGTGAGTGGATTTAGAGTCTAACACAGCCCACGGGGAAGGCCCCAGGGATCTGTAATAAGCAGGACAATGGATTTGGAGTCTAACACAGCCCACAGGGAGGCAGCAGGGATCTGTAATAAGCAGGGCAGTGGATTTAGAGTCTAACACAGCCCACAGGGGTGGAATCAGGGATCTGTAATAAGCATTAGAGCGGATTTAGAGTCTAACACAGCCCACAGGCGAGGCAGCAGAGATCTGTAATAAGCATTACAGTGGATTTAGAGTCTAACACGGCCCACAGGGGAGGCAGCAGGGATCTGTAATAAGCAGGGGAGTGGTTTTAGAGTCTAACACAGCCCACATGGGGAGGCAGCAGAGATCTGTAATAAGCAGGCGAGTGGATTTAGAGTCTAACACAGCCCACGGGGGAGGCAGCAGGGATCTATAATAAGCAGGGGAGTGGTTTTAGAGTCTAACACAGCCCACATGGGGAGGCAGCTGGGATCTGTAATAAGCAGTTGAGTGCATTTAGAGTCTAACACATCCCACGGGGAGGCAGCAGGGATCTGTAATAAGCAGGGGAGTGGTTTTAGAGTCTAACACAGCCCACATGGGGAGGCAGCTGGGATCTGTAATAAGCAGGCGAGTGCATTTAGAGTCTAACACATCCCACGGAGGAGGCAGCAGGGATCTATAATACGCAGGGAGAGTGGATTTAGAGTGTAACACAGCCCACGGGGAGACAGAAGGGATCTGTAATAAGCAGAAGAGTGGATTTAGAGTCTAACACAGCCCACAGGGGTGGAATCAGGGATCTGTAATAAGCAGGACAGTGGATTTAGAGTCTAACACAGCCCACGGAGGAGGCAGCGGGGATCTGCAATAAGCATTACAGTAGATTTAGAGTCTAACACAGCCCATAGGGGAGGCAGCAGAGATCTGTAATAAGCATTAAGGTGGATTTAGAGTCTAACACAGCCCACAGGGGAGGCAGCAGGGATCTGTAATAAGCAGGGGAGTGGTTTTAGAGTCTAACACAGCCCACATGGGGAGGCAGCGGGGATCTGTAATAAGCAGGTGAGTGGATTTAGAGTCTAACACATCCCACGGAGGAGGCAGCGGGGATCTGCAATAAGCATTACAGTGGATTTAGAGTCTAACACAGCCCACAGGGGAGGCAGCAGAGATCTGCAATAAGCATTACAGTGGATTTAGAGTGTAACACAGCCCACGGGGGAGAAAGCAGGGATCTGCAATAAGCAGGAGAGTGGATTTAGAGTCTAACACAGCCCACGGGGGAGGCAACAGGGATCTGAAATAAGCATTACTGTGGATTTAGAGTCTAACACAGCCCACAGGGGAGGCAGCAGGGATCTGTAATAAGCAGGGGAGTGGTTTTAGAGTCTAACACAGCCCACATGGGGAGGCAGCAGAGATCTGTAATAAGCAGGCGAGTGGATTTAGAGTCTAACACATCCCACGGGGGAGGCAGCAGGGATCTGTAATAAGCAGGGGAGTGGATTTAGAGTCTAACACAGCCCACATGGGGAGGCAGCTGGGATCTGTAATAAGCAGGCGAGTGCATTTAGAGTCTAACACAGCCCACAGGCGAGGCAGCAGAGATCTGTAATAAGCATTACAGTGGATTTAGAGTCTAACACAGCCCACAGGGGTGGAATCAGGGCTCTGTAATAAGCATTAGAGTGGATTTAGAGTCTAACACAGCCCACAGGGGAGGCAGCAGGGATCTGTAATAAGCAGGGGAGTGGTTTTAGAGTCTAACACAGCCCACGGGGGAGGCCCCAGGGATCTGTAATAGGCAGGACAGTGGATTTGGAGTCTAACACAGCCCACAGGGGAGGCAGCAGGGATCTGTAATAAGCAGGGGAGTGGTTTTAGAGTCTAACACAGCCCACATGGGGAGGCAGCGGGGATCTGTAATAAGCAGGTGAGTGGATTTAGAGTCTAACACATCCCACGGAGGAGGCAGCGGGGATCTGCAATAAGCATTACAGTGGATTTAGAGTCTAACACAGCCCACAGGGGAGGCAGCAGAGATCTGCAATAAGCATTACAGTGGATTTAGAGTGTAACACAGCCCACGGGGGAGAAAGCAGGGATCTGCAATAAGCAGGAGAGTGGATTTAGAGTCTAACACAGCCCACGGGGGAGGCAACAGGGATCTGAAATAAGCATTACTGTGGATTTAGAGTCTAACACAGCCCACAGGGGAGGCAGCAGGGATCTGTAATAAGCAGGGGAGTGGTTTTAGAGTCTAACACATCCCACGGGGGAGGCAGCAGGGATCTGTAATAAGCAGGGGAGTGGATTTAGAGTCTAACACAGCCCACATGGGGAGGCAGCTGGGATCTGTAATAAGCAGGCGAGTGCATTTAGAGTCTAACACAGCCCACAGGCGAGGCAGCAGAGATCTGTAATAAGCATTACAGTGGATTTAGAGTCTAACACAGCCCACAGGGGTGGAATCAGGGCTCTGTAATAAGCATTAGAGTGGATTTAGAGTCTAACACAGCCCACAGGGGAGGCAGCAGGGATCTGTAATAAGCAGGGGAGTGGTTTTAGAGTCTAACACAGCCCACGGGGGAGGCCCCAGGGATCTGTAATAGGCAGGACAGTGGATTTGGAGTCTAACACAGCCCACAGGGGAGGCAGCAGGGATCTGTAATAAGCAGGGGAGTGGTTTTAGAGTCTAACACAGCCCACGGGGGAGGCCCCAGGGATCTGTAATAGGCAGGACAGTGGATTTGGAGTCTAACACAGCCCACAGGGGAGGCAGCAGGGATCTGTAATACGCAGGAGAGTGGATTTAGAGTGTAACACAGCCCACGGGGGAGAAAGCAGGGATCTGTAATAAGCAGGAGAGTGGATTTAGAGTGTAACACAGCCCACGGGGGAAGCAGCAGGGATCTGCAATAAGCATGAGAGTGGATTTAGAGTCTAACACAGCCCACGGGGGAGGCAACAGGGATCTGAAATAAGCAGAAGAGTGGATTTAGAGTCTAACACAGCCCACAGGGGTGGAATCAGGGCTCTGTAATAAGCAGGACAGTGGATTTAGAGTCTAACACAGCCCACGGAGGAGGCAGCGGGGATCTGCAATAAGCATTACAGTGGATTTAGAGTCTAACACAGCCCACAGGGGAGGCAGCAGGGATCTGTAATAAGCAGGCAAGTGGATTTAGAGTCTAACACAGCCCACGGGGGAGGCAGCAGGGATCTGTAATAAGAAGGGGAGTGGTTTTAGAGTCTAACACAGCCCACATGGGGAGGCAGCGGGGATCTGTAATAAGCAGGTGAGTGGATTTAGAGTCTAACACATCCCACGGAGGAGGCAGCGGGGATCTGCAATAAGCATTACAGTGGATTTAGAGTCTAACACAGCCCACACGGGAGGGAGGCAGCGGGGATCTGCAATAAGCATTACAATGGATGTAGAGTCTAACACAGCCCACGTGGGGAGGCAGCAGGGATCTGTAATAAGCAGGCAAGTGGATTTAGAGTCTAACACAGCCCACGGGGGAGGCAGCAGGGATCTGTAATAAGAAGGGGAGTCGTTTTAGAGTCTAACACAGCCCACATGGGGAGGCAGCGGGGATCTGTAATAAGCAGGTGAGTGGATTTAGAGTCTAACACATCCCACGGAGGAGGCAGCGGGGATCTGCAATAAGCATTACAGTGGATTTAGAGTCTAACACAGCCCACATGGGGAGGCAGCGGGGATCTGTAATAAGCAGGTGAGTGGATTTAGAGTCTAACACATCCCACGGAGGAGGCAGCGGGGATCTGCAATAAGCATTACAGTGGATTTAGAGTCTAACACAGCCCACACGGGAGGGAGGCAGCGGGGATCTGCAATAAGCATTACAATGGATGTAGAGTCTAACACAGCCCACGTGGGGAGGCAGCAGGGATCTGTAATAAGCAGGCAAGTGGATTTAGAGTCTAACACATCCCACGGAGGAGGCAGCAGGGATCTATAATACGCAGGAGAGTGGATTTAGAGTGTAACACAGCCCACGGGGGAGACAGAAGGGATCTGTAATAAGCAGAAGAGTGGATTTAGAGTCTAACACAGCCCACAGGGGTGGAATCAGGGATCTGTAATAAGCAGGACAGTGGATTTAGAGTCTAACACAGCCCACGGAGGAGGCAGCGGGGATCTGCAATAAGCATTACAGTGGATTTAGAGTCTAACACAGCCCATAGGGGAGGCAGCAGAGATCTGTAATAAGCAGGGGAGTGGTTTTAGAGTCTAACACAGCCCACATGGGGAGGCAGCGGGGATCTGTAATAAGCAGGTGAGTGGATTTAGAGTCTAACACATCCCACGGAGGAGGCAGCGGGGATCTGCAATAAGCATTACAGTGGATTTAGAGTCTAACACAGCCCACAGGGGAGGCAGCAGAGATCTGCAATAAGCATTACAGTGGATTTAGAGTGTAACACAGCCCACGGGGGAGAAAGCAGGGATCTGTAATAAGCAGGAGAGTGGATTTAGAGTGTAACACAGCCCGCAGGGGAAGCAGCAGGGATCTGCAATAAGCAGGAGAGTGGATTTAGAGTCTAACACAGCCCACGGGGGAGGCAACAGGGATCTGAAATAAGCATTACTGTGGATTTAGAGTCTAACACAGCCCACAGGGGAGGCAGCAGGGATCTGTAATAAGCAGGGGAGTGGTTTTAGAGTCTAACACAGCCCACATGGGGAGGCAGCAGAGATCTGTAATAAGCAGGCGAGTGGATTTAGAGTCTAACACATCCCACGGGGGAGGCAGCAGGGATCTGTAATAAGCAGGGGAGTGGATTTAGAGTCTAACACAGCCCACATGGGGAGGCAGCTGGGATCTGTAATAAGCATGCGAGTGCATTTAGAGTCTAACAGAGCCCACAGGCGAGGCAGCAGAGATCTGTAATAAGCATTACAGTGGATTTAGAGTCTAACACAGCCCACAGGGGAGGCAGCAGGGATCTGTAATAAGCAGGGGAGTGGTTTTAGAGTCTAACACAGCCCACATGGGGAGGCAGCGGGGATCTGTAATAAGCAGGTGAGTGGATTTAGAGTCTAACACATCCCACGGAGGAGGCAGCGGGGATCTGCAATAAGCATTACAGTGGATTTAGAGTCTAACACAGCCCACAGGGGAGGCAGCAGAGATCTGCAATAAGCATTACAGTGGATTTAGAGTCTAACACAGCCCACGGGGGAGGCAGCAGAGATCTGTATAAAGCAGGCGAGTGGATTTAGAGTCTAATACAGCCCGCAGGGGAGGCAGCAGGGATCTGTAATAAGCAGGGGAGTGGTTTTAGAGTCTAACACAGCCCACGGGGGAGGCCCCAGGGATCTGTAATAGGCAGGACAGTGGATTTGGAGTCTAACACAGCCCACAGGGGAGGCAGCAGGGATCTGTAATACGCAGGAGAGTGGATTTAAAGTGTAACACAGCCCACGGGGGAGAAAGCAGGGATCTGTAATAAGCAGGAGAGTGGATTTAGAGTGTAACACAGCCCACGGGGGAAGCAGCAGGGATCTGCAATAAGCATGAGAGTGGATTTAGAGTCTAACACAGCCCACGGTGGAGGCAACAGGGATCTGAAATAAGCAGAAGAGTGGATTTAGAGTCTAACACAGCCCACAGGGGTGGAATCAGGGATCTGTAATAAGCAGGACAGTGGATTTAGAGTCTAACACAGCCCACAGAGGAGGCAGCGGGGATCTGCAATAAGCATTACAGTGGATTTAGAGTCTAACACAGCCCACACGGGAGGCAGCGGGGATCTGCAATAAGCATTACAATGGATTTAGAGTCTAACACAGCCCACGGGGGAGGCAGCAGAGATCTGTAATAAGCAGGGGAGTGGTTTTAGAGTCTAACACAGCCCACGGGGAGGAGGCAGCAGGGATCTGTAATAAGCAAAGGAGAGTGGATTTAGAGTGTAACACAGCCCACGGGGGAGAAAGCAGGGATCTGTAATAAGCAGGAGAGTGGATTTTGAGTCTAACACAGCCCACGGGGGAGGCAACAGGGATCTTCAATAAGCAGAAGAGTGGATTTAGAGTCTAACACAGCCCACGGGGGAGGCCCCAGGGATATGTAATAAGCAGGACAGTGGATTTGGAGTCTAACACAGCCCACGGAGGAGGCAGCGGGGATCTGCAATAAGCATTACAGTGGATTTAGAGTCTAACACAGCCCACAGGGGAGGCAGCAGAGATCTGTAATAAGCATTACAGTGGATTTAGAGTCTAACACAGCCCACAGGGGAGGCAGCAGGGATCTGTAATAAGCAGGGGAGTGGATTTAGAGTCTAACACAGCCCACGGGGGAGGCAGCAGGGATCTGTAATAAGCAGGACAGTGAATTTAGAGTCTAACACAGCCCACGGGGAAGGCCCCAGGGATCTGTAATAAGCAGGACAGTGGATTTGGAATCTACCACAGCCCACAGGGGAGGCAGCAGGGATCTGTAATAAGCAGGGGAGTGGTTTTAGAGTCTAACGCATCCCACGGAGGAGGCAGCGGGGATCTGCAATAAGCATTACAGTGGATTTAGAGTCTAACACAGCCCACAGGGGTGGAATCAGGGATCTGTAATAAGCATTACAGTGGATTTAGAGTCTAACACAGCCCACAGGGGAGGCAGCAGAGATCTGTAATAAGCATTACAGTGGATTTAGAGTCTAACACAGCCCACAGGGGAGGCAGCAGGGATCTGTAATAAGCAGGGGAGTGGTTTTAGAGTGTAAAACAGCCCACGGGGGAAGCAGCAGGGATCTGCAATAAGCAGAAGAGTGGATTTAGAGTCTAACACAGCCCACGGGGGAGGCCCCAGGGATCTGTAATAAGCAGGACAGTGGATTTGGAGTCTAACAAAGCCCACGGAGGAGGCAGCGGGGATCTGCAATCAGCATTACAGTGGATTTAGAGTCTAACACAGCCCACAGGGGAGGCAGCAGAGATCTGTAATAAGCATTACAGTGGATTTAGAGTCTAACACAGCCCACAGGGGAGGCAGCAGGGATCTGTAATAAGCAGGGGAGTGGTTTTAGAGTCTAACACAGCCCACATGGGGAGGCAGCAGAGATCTGTAATAAGCAGGCGAGTGGATTTAGAGTCTAACACAGCCCACGGGGGAGGCAGCAGGGATCTGTAATAAGCAGGACAGTGGATTTAGAGTCTAACACAGCCCACGGGGAAGGCCCCAGGGATCTGTAATAAGCAGGACAGTGGATTTGGAATCTAACACAGCCCACAGGGGAGGCAGCAGGGATCTGTAATAAGCAGGGGAGTGGTTTTAGAGTCTAACACAGCCCACATGGGGAGGCAGCGGGGATCTGTAATAAGCAGGGGAGTGGTTTTAGAGTCTAACACAGCCCACATGGGGAGGCAGCAGAGATCTGTAATAAGCAGGCGAGTGGATTTAGAGTCTAACACAGCCCACGCGGGAGGCAGCGGGGATCTGCAATAAGCATTACAATGGATTTAGAGTCTAACACAGCCCACGGGGGAGGCAGCAGAGATCTGTAATAAGCAGGAGAGTGGTTTTAGAATCTAACACAGCCCAGGGGGAGGAAGCAGGGATCTGTAATAAGCAGGAGAGTGGATTTAGAGTCTAACACAGCCCACGGGGGAGGCAGCAGGGATCTGTAATAAGCAGGAGAGTGGATTTAGAGTCTAACACAGCCCACAGGGGAGGCAGCAGGGATCTGTAATAAGAAGGGGAGTGGTTTTAGAGTCTAACACAGCCCACGGGGAGGCAGCGGGGATCTGTAATAAGCAGCCGAGTGGATTTAGAGTCTAACACATCCCACGGAGGAGGCAGCGGGGATCTGCAATAAGCATTACAGTGGATTTAGAGTTGAACACAGCCCACAGGGGTGGAATCAGGGATCTGTAATAAGCATTACAGTGGATTTAGAGTCTAATACAGCCCGCAGGGGAGGCAGCAGGGATCTGTAATAAGCAGGGGAGTGGTTTTAGAGTCTAACACAGCCTACGGGGGAGGCCCCAGGGATCTGTAATAGGCAGGACAGTGGATTTGGAGTCTAACACAGCCCACGGGGGAGGCAGCAGAGATCTGTAATAAGCAGGGGAGTGGTTTTAGAGTCTAACACAGCCCACATGGGGAGGCAGCAGGGATCTGTAATAAGCAGGGGAGTGGTTTTAGAGTCTAACACAGCCCACGGGGGAGGCAGCAGGGATCTGTAATAAGCAGAGGAGAGTGGATTTAGAGTGTAACACAGCCCACAGGGGAGAAAGCAGGGATCTGTAATAAGCAGGAGAGTGGATTTAGAGTGTAAAACAGCCCACGGGGGAAGCAGCAGGGATCTGCAATATGCATGAGAGTGGATTTAGAGTCTAACACAGCCCACGGGGGAGGCAGCAGAGATCTGTAATAAGCAGGAGAGTGGTTTTAGAATCTAACACAGCCCAGGGGGAGGAAGCAGGGATCTGTAATAAGCAGGAGAGTGGATTTAGAGTCTAACACAGCCCACAGGGGAGGCAGCAGGGATCTGTAATAAGAAGGGGAGTGGTTTTAGAGTCTAACACAGCCCACACGGGGAGGCAGCGGGGATCTGTAATAAGCAGCCGAGTGGATTTAGAGTCTAACACATCCCACGGAGGAGGCAGCGGGGATCTGCAATAAGCATTACAGTGGATTTAGAGTTGAACACAGCCCACAGGGGTGGAATCAGGGATCTGTAATAAGCATTACAGTGGATTTAGAGTCTAATACAGCCCGCAGGGGAGGCAGCAGGGATCTGTAATAAGCAGGGGAGTGGTTTTAGAGTCTAACACAGCCTACGGGGGAGGCCCCAGGGATCTGTAATAGGCAGGACAGTGGATTTGGAGTCTAACACAGCCCACGGGGGAGGCAGCAGAGATCTGTAATAAGCAGGGGAGTGGTTTTAGAGTCTAACACAGCCCACATGGGGAGGCAGCAGGGATCTGTAATAAGCAGGGGAGTGGTTTTAGAGTCTAACACAGCCCACAGGGGAGGCAGCAGGGATCTGTAATAAGCAGAGGAGAGTGGATTTAGAGTGTAACACAGCCCACAGGGGAGAAAGCAGGGATCTGTAATAAGCAGGAGAGTGGATTTAGAGTGTAAAACAGCCCACGGGGGAAGCAGCAGGGATCTGCAATATGCATGAGAGTGGATTTAGAGTCTAACACAGCCCACGGGGGAGGCAACAGGGATCTGCAATAAGCAGAAGAGTGGATTTAGAGTCTAACACAGCCCACGGGGGAGGCCCCAGGGATCTGTAATAAGCAGGACAGTGGATTTGGAGTCTAACAAAGCCCACGGAGGAGGCCGCAGGGATCTGCAATAAGCATTACAGTGGATTTAGAGTCTAACACAGCCCACAGGGGAGGCAGCAGAGATCTGTAATAATCATTACAGTGGATTTAGAGTCTAACACAGCCCACAGGGGAGGCAGCAGGGATCTGTAACAAGCAGGGGAGTGGTTTTAGAGTCTAACACAGCCCACATGGGGAGGCAGCAGAGATCTGTAATAAGCAGGCGAGTGGATTTAGAGTCTAACACAGCCCACGGGGGAGGCAGCAGGGATCTGTAATAAGCAGGACAGTGGATTTAGAGTCTAACACAGCCCACAGGGGAGGCAGCAGGGATCTGTAACAAGCAGGGGAGTGGTTTTAGAGTCTAACACAGCCCACAGGGGAGGCAGCAGGGATCTGTAATAAGCAGGGGAGTGGTTTTAGAGTCTAACACAGCCCACATGGGGAGGCAGCGGGGATCTGTAATAAGCAGGGGAGTTGTTTTAGAGTCTAACACAGCCCACATGGGGAGGCAGCAGAGATCTGTAATAAGCAGGCGAGTGGATTTAGAGTCTAACACAGCCCACGCGGGAGGCAGCGGGGATCTGCAATAAGCATTACAATGGATTTATAGCCTAACACAGCCCACGGGGGAGGCAGCAGAGATCTGTAATAAGCAGGAGAGTGGTTTTAGAATCTAACACAGCCCACGGGGGAGGAAGCAGGGATCTTTAATAAGCAGGAGAGTGGATTTAGAATCTAACACAGCCCACGGGGGAGGAAGCAGGGATCTTTAATAAGCAGGAGAGTGGATTTAGAATCTAACACAGCCCAAGGGGGAGAAAGCAGGGATCTGTAATAAGCAGGAGAGTGGATTTAGAGTCTAACACAGCCCACGGGGGAGGCAGCAGGGATCTGCAATAAGCATTACAGTGGATTTAGAGTCGAACACAGCCCACAGGGGTGGAATCAGGGATCTGTAATAAGCATTACAGTGGATTTAGAGTCTAACACAGCCCACAGGGGAGGCAGCAGAGATCTGTAAAAAGCAGGCGAGTGGATTTAGAGTCTAATACAGCCCACAGGGGAGGCAGCAGGGATCTGTAATAAGCAGGGGAGTGGTTTTAGAGTCTAACACAGCCTACGGGGGAGGCCCCAGGGATCTGTAATAGGCAGGACAGTGGATTTGGAGTCTAACACAGCCCACGGGGGAGGCAGCAGAGATCTGTAATAAGCAGGGGAGTGGTTTTAGAGTCTAACACAGCCCACATGGGGAGGCAGCAGGGATCTGTAATAAGCAGGGGAGTGGTTTTAGAGTCTAACACAGCCCACAGGGGAGAAAGCAGGGATCTGTAATAAGCAGGAGAGTGGATTTAGAGTGTAAAACAGCCCACGGGGGAAGCAGCAGGGATCTGCAATAAGCATGAGAGTGGATTTAGAGTCTAACACAGCCCACGGGGGAGGCAACAGGGATCTGCAATAAGCAGAAGAGTGGATTTAGAGTCTAACACAGCCCACGGGGGAGGCCCCAGGGATCTGTAATAAGCAGGACAGTGGATTTGGAGTCTAACAAAGCCCACGGAGGAGGCAGCGGGGATCTGCAATAAGCATTACAGTGGATTTAGAGTCTAACACAGCCCACAGGGGAGGCAGCAGTGATCTGTAATAAGCATTACAATGGATTTAGAGTCTAACACAGCCCACAGGGGAGGCAGCAGGGATCTGTAATAAGCAGGGGAGTGGTTTTAGAGTCTAACACAGCCCACGGGGAAGGCCCCAGGGATCTGTAATAAGCAGGGGAGTGGTTTTAGAGTCTAACACAGCCCACATGGGGAGGCAGCGGGGATCTGTAATAAGCAGGGGAGTGGTTTTAGAGTCTAACACAGCCCACATGGGGAGGCAGCAGAGATCTGTAATAAGCAGGCGAGTGGATTTAGAGTCTAACACAGCCCACGCGGGAGGCAGCGGGGATCTGCAATAAGCATTACAATGGATTTAGAGTCTAACACAGCCCACGGGGGAGGCAGCAGAGATCTGTAATAAGCAGGAGAGTGGTTTTAGAATCTAACACAGCCCACTGGGGAGGAAGCAGGGATCTTTAATAAGCAGGAGAGTGGATTTAGAATCTAACACAGCCCACGGGGGAGGAAGCAGGGATCTTTAATAAGCAGGAGAGTGGATTTAGAATCTAACACAGCCCAAGGGGGAGAAAGCAGGGATCTGTAATACGCAGGAGAGTGGATTTAGAGTCTAACACAGCCCAAGGGGGAGGAAGCAGGGATCTTTAATAAGCAGGAGAGTGGATTTAGAGTCTAACACAGCCCACGGGGGAGGCAGCAAGGATCTGTCATAAGCATTACTGTGGATTTAGAATCTACCACAGCCCAAGGGGGAGGAAGCAGGGATCTTTAATAAGCAGGAGAGTGGATTTAGAGTCTAACACAGCCCACGGGAGAGGCAGCAGGGATCTGTAATAAGCAGGACAGTGGATTTAGAATCTACCACAGCCCACGGGGGAGGAAGCAGGGATCTTTAATAAGCAGGAGAGTGGATTTAGAGTCTGACACAGCCCACAAGGGTGGAATCAGGGATCTGTAATAAGCAGGACAGTGGATTTAGAATCTACCACAGCCCACAGGGGAGGCAGCAGGGATCTGTAATAAGCAGGAGAGTGGTTTTGGATTCTAACACAGCCCACGGGGGAGAAAGCAGGGATCTGTAATAAGCAGGAGAGTGGATTTAGAGTCTAACACAGCCCACGGGGGAGGCAGCAGGGATCTGTAATAAGCAGGACAGTGGATTTAGAGTCTAACACAGCCCACGGGGGAGGCCCCAGGGATCTGTAATAAGCGGGACAGTGGATTTAGAGTCTAACACAGCACACAGGGGTGGAATCAGGGATGTGTAATAAGCAGGACAGTGGATTTAGAGTCTAACACAGCCCACGGAGGAGGCAGCGGGGATCTGCAATAAGCATTACAGTGGATTTAGAATCTACCACAGCCCATGGGAGAGGAAGCAGGGATCTTTAATAAGCAGGATAGTGGATTTAGAATCTAACACAGCCCAAGGGGGAGGAAGCAGGGATCTTTAATAAGCAGGAGATTGGATTTAGAGTCTAACACAGCCCACAGGGGTGGAATCTGGGATCTGTAATAAGCAGGACAGTGGATTTAGAATCTACCACAGCCCACAGGGGAGGCAGCAGGGATCTGTAATAAGCATTACAGTGGATTTAGAATCTACCACAGCCCAAGGGGGAGGAAGCAGGGATCTTTAATAAGCAGGAGAGTGGATTTAGAGTCTAACACAGCCCATGGGGGAGGCAGCAGGGATCTGTAATAAGCAGGACAGTGGATTTAGAATCTACCACAGCCCACAGGGGAGGAAGCAGGGATCTTTAATAAGCAGGAGAGTGGATTTAGAGTCTGACACAGCCCACAAGGGTGGAATCAGGGATCTGTAATAAGCAGGACAGTGGATTTAGAATCTACCACAGCCCACATGGGGAGGCAGCAGGGATCTGTAATAAGCAGGAGAGTGGTTTTGGATTCTAACACAGCCCACGGGGGAGAAAGCAGGGATCTGTAATAAGCAGGGGAGTGGTTTTAGAGTCTAACACAGCCCACATGGGGAGGCAGCAGGGATCTGTAATAAGCAGGACAGTGGATTTAGAGTCTAACACAGCCCACGGGGGAGGCCCCAGGGATCTGTAATAAGCAGGACAGTGGATTTAGAGTCTAACACAGCACACAGGGGTGGAATCAGGGATGTGTAATAAGCAGAACAGTGGATTTAGAGTCTAACACAGCCCACGGAGGAGGCAGCAGGGATCTGTAATAAGCAGGACAGTGGATTTGGAGTCTAACACAGCCCACACGGGAGGCAGCAGGGATCTGTAATAAGCAGAGGAGTGGATTTAGAGTCTGACACAGCCCACAAGGGTGGAATCAGGGATCTGTAATAAGCAGGACAGTGGATTTAGAATCTACCACAGCCCACAGGGGAGGCAGCAGGGATCTGTAATAAGCAGGAGAGTGGTTTTGGATTCTAACACAGCCCACGGGGAAGAAAGCAGGGATCTGTAATAAGCAGGAGAGTGGATTTAGAGTCTAACACAGCCCACGGGGGAGGCAGCAGGGATCTGTAATAAGCAGGACAGTGGATTTAGAGTCTAACACAGCCCACGGGGGAGGCCCCAGGGATCTGTAATAAGCAGGACAGTGGATTTAGAGTCTATCACAGCCCATGGGGGAGGAAGCAGGGATCTTTAATAAGCAGGAGAGTGGATTTAGAGTCTAACACAGCCCACATGGGGTGGAATCTGGGATCTGTAATAAGCAGGACAGTGGATTTAGAATCTACCACAGCCCACAGGGGAGGAAGCAGGGATCTTTAATAAGCAGGAGAGTGGATTTAGAGTCTGACACAGCCCACAAGGGTGGAATCAGGGATCTGTAATAAGCAGGACAGTGGATTTAGAATCTACCACAGCCCACAGGGGAGGCAGCAGGGATCTGTAATAAGCATTACAGTGGATTTAGAATCAACCACAGCCCAAGGGGGAGGAAGCAGGGATCTTTAATAAGCAGGAGAGTGGATTTAGAGTCTAACACAGCCCATGGGGGAGGCAGCAGGGATCTGTAATAAGCAGGACAGTGGATTTAGAATCTACCACAGCCCACAGGGGAGGAAGCAGGGATCTTTAATAAGCAGGAGAGTGGATTTAGAGTCTGACACAGCCCACAAGGGTGGAATCAGGGATCTGTAATAAGCAGGACAGTGGATTTAGAATCTACCACAGCCCACAGGGGAGGCAGCAGGGATCTGTAATAAGCAGGAGAGTGGTTTTGGATTCTAACACAGCCCACGGGGGAGAAAGCAGGGATCTGTAATAAGCAGGAGAATGGATTTAGAGTCTAACACAGCCCACGGGGGAGGCAGCAGGGATCTGTAATAAGCAGGACAGTGGATTTAGAGTCTAACACAGCCCACGGGGGAGGCCCCAGGGATCTGTAATAAGCAGGACAGTGGATTTAGAGTCTAACACAGCACACAGGGGTGGAATCAGGGATGTGTAATAAGCAGGACAGTGGATTTAGAGTCTAACACAGCCCACGGAGGAGGCAGCGGGGATCTGCAATAAGCATTACAGTGGATTTAGAATCTACCACAGCCCAAGGGGGAGGAAGCAAGGATCTTTAATAAGCAGGAGAGTGGATTTAGAGTCTAACACAGCCCACAGGGGTGGAATCAGGGATCGGTAATAAGCAGGACAGTGGATGTAGAATCTACCACAGCCCACAGGGGAGGCAGCAGGGATCTGTAATAAGCAGGAGAGTGGATTTAGAGTCTAACACAGCCCACGGGGGAGAAATCAGGGATCTGTAATAAGCAGGAGAGTGGTTTTGGATTCTAACACAGCCCACGGGGGAGGCAGCAGGGATCTGTAATAAGCAGGTAAGTGGTTTTAGAGTCGAACACAGCCCACAGGGGAGGCAGCGGGGATCTGCAATAAGCAGGACAGTGGATTTAGAGTCTAACACAGCCCAAGGGGGAGGAAGCAGGGATCTTTAATAAGCAGGACAGTGGATTTAGAGTCTAACACAGCCCACGGGGGAATGAAGCAGGGATCTTTAATAAGCAGGACAGTGGATTTAGAATCTAACACAGCCCACGGGGGAGGCAGCAAGGATCTGTCATAAGCATTACAGTGGATTTAGAATCTAACACAGCCCAAGGGGGAGGAAGCAGGGATCTTTAATAAGCAGGAGAGTGGATTTAGAGTGTAACACAGCCCACGGGGGAGGCAGCAAGGATCTGTCATAAGCATTACAGTGGATTTAGAATCTAACATAGCCCAAGGGGGAGGAAGCAGGGATCTTTAATAAGCAGGAGAGTGGATTTAGAGTCTAACACAGCCCACGGGGGAGGCAGCAGGGATCTGCAATAAGCATTACAGTGGATTTAGAGTCTAACACAGCCCACGGTGGAGGCAGCAGGGATATGTAATAAGCAGGACAGTGGATTTCGAGTCTAACACAGCCCACGGGGGAGGCAGCAGGGATCTGTAATAAGCAGGACAGTGGATTTGGAGTCTAACACAGCCCACAGGGGAGGCAGCAGGAATCTGTAATAAGCAGAGGAGTGGTTTTAGAGTCTAACACAGCCCAAGGGGGAGGCAGCAGGGATCTGTAATTAGCAGGAGAGTGGTTTTAGAATCTAACACAGCCCACGGGGGAGGAAGCAGGGATCTTTAATAAGCAGGAGAGTGGATTTAGAATCTAACACAGCCCACGGGGGAGGAAGCAGGGATCTTTAATAAGCAGGAGAGTGGATTTAGAATCTAACACAGCCCAAGGGGGAGAAAGCAGGGATCTGTAATAAGCAGGAGAGTGGATTTAGAGTCTAACACAGCCCACAGGGGAGGCAGCAGGGATCTGTAATAAGCAGGAGAGTGGTTTTGGATTCTAACACAGCCCACGGGGGAGGCAGCAGGGATCTGTAATAATCAGGACAGTGGATTTGGAGTCTAACACAGCCCACAGGGGAGGCAGCAGGAATCTGTAATAAGCAGAGGAGTGGTTTTAGAGTCTAACACAGCCCAAGGGGGAGGCAGCAGGGATCTGTAATAAGCAGGGGAGTGGTTTTAGAGTCTAACACAGCCCACGGTGGAGGCAGCAGGGATCTGTAATAAGCAGGACATTGGATTTCGAGTCTAACACAGCCCACGGGGGAGGCAGCAGGGATCTGTAATAAGCAGGACAGTGGATTTAAAGTCTAACACAGCCCACGGAGGAGGCAGCGGGGATCTGCAATAAACATTACAGTGGATTTAGAGTCTAACACAGCCCACAGGGGTGGAATCAGGGATCTGTAATAAGCAGGACAGTGGATTTAGATTCTACCACAGCCCACAGGGGAGGCAGCAGGGATCTGTAATAAGCAGGAGAGTGGATTTAGAGTCTAACACAGCCCACGGGGGAGGCAGCAGGGATCTGTAATATGCAGGAGAGTGGTTTTGGATTCTAACACAGCCCACGGGGGAGAAAGCAGAGATCTGTAATAAGCAGGAGAGTGGATTTAGAGTCTAACACAGCCCACGGGGGAGGTAGCGGGGATCTACAATAAGCAGGAGAGTGGATTTAGAGTCTAACACAAATCAATAGCATTAGTGCCAGAGGCCCAATCTAATCAAGACCTAAGCCCTCGGCCTAATTGAAAATAAAAGATTATAATCAATACAAATAATATTTGACTTGTAATCTTCATGCTTGCCCCCTGACATATGGAGTAGATTCAGAGGAAGGGGGAACAGCACCACCTGTTTCATCATAGGGCTGTGGGGAAACATGTAAAACCCATGAGGAGTGCTCATTAGGGTCCTTTCATAGAACATAATAGGGGGGAAATGTCCATTTCTAAGGGTGCTACTCTGTCAGAGTTGTTTCCTCTACATTCACTCTATTCTTATCTTCTACTACAATAGTTTGTTCCAGTGCATATTGTTATCAGACCTGGTGTTAAAGAACATCCCCCACAGCTATCTGATGTCATTTACTGCAGTGAAGAGACAGTCTTCACACAGCACTCTGCCTTCACACAGCACTCTGCCTTCACACAGCACTCTGCCTTCACACAGCATGCTGCACAGAATAACAGTGGTATGGTGATGACATAGATGACATTTAGGTGACAAGTCACATTTTCCTCTGGTGTTGAAATGGTCTCTGTAATTAGAAGACATTGCATGTGTGATCATATTTGCCAAGATAATCCAGTATAAGTAACCGTGACAACATATTGGCTGAGGACAATGAAACTGATGGTTGTGTTCCAAGAAGAGCAGATTAAACATGTTTGATAACAATGAGATTACAGAAACCCCTGAACAAATCAAGAGTTTGTTTTCAAATGGTTGGTTTTAAGCATGTTCTTGCACAATGGCACAAGATGTTTTTTGTTTTTTTTCAGCAGACAAGCTATCCTGATACCCCACAGATGTAGACACATGATCTGTTGGGGTCAATGTGCTAGTGAGAGAGAGATTCAGAGTGGCTCCCAGAGGAGGAGTGGGACACCAGGTATTGAGTCAGGCCTGGACTGGATGATCTCACTGTGACAGAAAACAGAGAAGGCCATGTTAGTGTCAGTGGGGACTGGAGTTCAGCTCTGACAACCAGCCCCCACTATCTCTCCCTGGCTCTCCTACGCCTGCCCTCTCTGTGATTCCTATGTCTGTGCATCTGTGCCTAAATGACACATTCTTTACGACTTCCCAGAAGCCATAGACTGCTATTCGTGATAACTGCTATACATGATAACTGCAACAAATCTGTGGTAGCTAGATAGTGCAAGTGATTTCAAAATCATTTCAAACCAACACTAAAAAAGTGGTTGGAATATTCGTTTTTTCACCTAAAAAACAAGTGCTGATTTACTATTCAGACTGGCATGATGTGAGCTAGAGTGACTAAGACTGTTTTGAACTTTGTTTTTCTTTTGCAGCAACCTTGAAAAGAGCCACGGGGTTGCCATGGAGATGTAGGCTAGGTGGAATTCAGGAAGTCAATTAAAAATCTAGCTGTATGTCATTATATACTGTCTTGCATGCAGTGATAAGCAGCTGAATATGGGATTTATTTTCAGACATTTACATTGAAGCACTTTATGCTTCACTTCAATTCATAGAATTATTCTACTGTGCTTCAATGGACAATGGCTTTATAGTGTGCTTCAATGGACAGTGACGATCAACAGTTAACCTGAATCCGTGACCTGTCACCATTGTGAATACAGGGGATTCAGAGGGCCTTTTAAACACTCTAAAGCCACCATTCTACATCTCAAATGAGGTATATTCTCGTTAGACCACGTGTTTGTCTGCAGTCATTCTGTAGAAGCCAAAGGTGCTAGAGGCAAGGGACACTCACAAAGGCTTGCTGATAAATCTGTCGGCTCAACAAAGTGCTGCCTGAGACTCAGACATTCAAAAGACACACACAAGGGCAGGCAGGATTGTATGTAATGTGCATGTGCACCCAAAATCCTGGAAAGGCGCAGCACACATTTTTTCTGTCTGGCATTGGCTTTTGTGTCTCTGAGAAACAAGGGCGGGGCATAGCCAGTCAACAACAAAAGGCGTACAACAAAGAAATAAGAAAAAGTAGTAGTACCAGGACTACTACTAGTAGTAGAAGTAGTAGTAGTAGTAGTAGTAGTAGTAGTAGAAAGTAGCACCAGCAGTAGAAGTCATTTTAGTAGAAGTCTTAGCTAACTGTGGTTATAGTGGTTTTATCATAGTGATTCTCATAGCATTAATAACAGCAAATATGCTAATATATTCTGGATGTTATTACTGGGCTTGACCAGTCACATTGTGAGACCTGATGCATTGAGCAGCAGACTTAATTAATCTGTGCTAGACTCCTGGAAGCAGTGAGGCTTCCAGTCATGGTAGGTGACAGGCAGATGACATCAGCGTGCACCCGGGGGCTCTGGGGATGCGGCATTGCTTCCTCATCAAGACAAATAAAGGAGGACTTTGATGGTATCATCAGGGAGTCACAGCCTGCGCCCCACACTGGCAATGTCACACTGACAGCAGAGTTACATTTCCCAGTAATCGAGTTTCTGTCTGCCCTCTTTGTGTTCAGATGAAGCTCCCCCACACAGTATCAGTATGTCTCTCTCTCTCTCTCTCTCTTTCTCTCTCTCTCTCCCCTCTCTCCTCTCTCTCTCCCCCCTCTCTCCTCTCTCTCTCTCCCCTCTCTCTCTCCCTCTCTTTCTCTCTCATATCTAGGTTATGAATACAGTCTGAATAAGGAATACTTTTGCTGCAATAACACCTTATAAGTGCACTGTAAAAAAAAATTTGCGGGTATATTTAAGCTATGAATTCAATATCTTAATTTTGTGTACTAGCAAAATGGATGTCTGGTTCCTTAGCTGGTGGTCTCTTGGTGCCATAATAATGGAGAGATCAAGGATGGTGTATATTTGGGGTTGCTACGAGACAAAATATTGTCTAGTGGTGTGTAGAATGGTGTATGGGTTGGCCATTCTTCACAGGTGGTTTGTTCTGATTCGCAGATATTGTATACACTGGCTCCACAAACACTTGTACTGCTCTGTGTTTCTCACATTGTTTCACATGTTTCTTACATTTTTGTATACACTCTTATCCAGAGAGACTTACAGTAGCAGTTTAAGTGCCTTGCTCAAGGGTACATGGAGAGATGTTTCACCTAGTCAGGTCGAAACAGCGACCTTTTGGTTTAACCTCTAGGCTACCTGCAGACTTGATGCAAAACCATCTATATCGTTGTGTAATTTCAGTGGAATCAAATTCAAGTCATTTCAGTATCTGCCTCAGCACTCCATCCATGTAAGGTAATTTAGCTAGGAGTTAATGTCATTTGATGAGTAATGGAGTTATTGGCTGATTGTTGAAAGTATCTTCACAAAAAAAAGAGAGAGCGAGAAAGACCATTTTCAATAAGGCAAGAGAAAGGGATCAAATAGGGACTGGAAAGTCATACAGCCCAGAGAGGGAGAGCCACCATATGTAATCTCCCTGTGCCTACAGTTTATACGGTCTTTTCCTAAAATTGGCTTGTGCTACAGTACTCCCCACTGGCCGTCATAGTAATTACAACTGATAGGAGCAGAGGCACAGTTTTCCTTAGTGATTTGGTCATAAATCATGACATTCAATAATCATCACCATAAGTAAAATTTTCTCTGTTAAATACTGTACTAAAACATTATATTTTTTATTCCACTATTACAATGTATCCCTTGTTATCTCTAAACTGAAATTAACCGATTGACAGATTGTGTTGTCTTTAACGCCCCTGTCTGGACAAAATGTTTCTTGCACTCAGTAATGGGAAAAATCTTCCATTGCATTCTATCACATGATATACATTTCTGTACTCGTAAATAGGATTCGTAATTCATGATCTACATTAAAAAAGGAAATCCTTACACCTTCCACCACTAACTGGACCAAAAATTGCCATTGAGAGGGAGATGATTTTTGTTCTTTCCTGCATAGTAGTAGCACTAACCCAGGCAGTCTACTCTGATACACTGTTAGCTCCCTTGACTTTGAAGTCCCCTTGCCTTCGGGATCTTACCATTATTACTCCCACCAATTTCATTTCAATGTATAATTAAACATGTTTTCACTGCGTCAGCATGAGCTATCACAGAGGGCCAAAGCCCTGGTGATTTACCAACAGTGACATAGAATCCCAAGAGGGGTTTTTGTGCCCTTGAGAAATGTCCTTGTCCTTAATTGCCCCTGTAAAGATAGTTGTTCAAATGGATTAGCCTGTCTAAAATGTTACATACATTGTAAATAATTATTGAACTGGGACTGTAATTTATGAGATTCCCTAGTATCGTGCTGGCTTTATAATAGCACTATTAGGGCACTCATTTCTACTACAGCCCTATGCAAAGTAGGCCTGGTCAGTGATTCCTCCGTAATTCATCTTTTGTATAAATAAATATCCAGCATGCACATAGTCAAGAGGGGAGAAATGGAACATGTAAACCATACAGTATGCTGACTGTTTGGGATCTCTTGCTTTACATTTATCATTCTTCCCTGAGGCTGGGGAATAGTGTCTGAAAGCATGCAGTGAACTGGCTCCACAGACACATATGAGTACAGTGTAAACTAACACTAATATGCATACGGCAGAGTAACTGCATCCCACTCAAACCCACGGCGACTCAATCCCATGCCATGCATCAATGCCAGTGTAATCTCACATACCAAAGCATTTGCTAACAGCCCTCCAATTTGGCAACTAGCGCTCTGTGGAGAAGGACCCAGAATGCATTGCACCCCATCCATATTAAGGAATTTTTCTGATGTCACTGGGGCATGCCACTCATCAGCAGAAAGACCTGCAAATTTGCTGGTTTTCACCTTGGAATAAAGTACATTTTATGGCCTAAAACAATAGCCTTCGTATTTACTAACGCCACTACACAGAGGAAACACGATAGCATTGCTCGTGACTAAAATCAGCTAGCACAAGACTACACTGCAAGTGTGAATTATGAATGAATTTGGAGCCATAAAATCCCAAGCAAGCAAATGTGTTTACTTCAATGCCAAGAAAAGTGTAACATGGGGGATTTAACCTAACGGGTTATTTGGATAAAGGAGTGGAGCATGTGAATCAGACAACAATCAGGATGTACGTTTATTTTCATTTTCAGCATCACAAATCTCCACAGGCCTATATAATTTCCATACATCTTCAGCTACAGGAGTTCCGTACAACTGTCCTACAAGACCGACTTCAACAGATGACAATAGTCTTACAAACATCACTAGGTTTATCTGTTTCATTCACATATGAAAACAGACACGTATGTTGTACAACACTAATGGATGGCTTACTTAGGGAGGAGGAGAGCAGGTCAAGGTGAACCAAAGTTACTGAGACCAAAACACTATGTTATATTTGCTACAGTTCCATACTTACTTTTGATACACTGTCCCCTCAAGGCATGCCAACCTTAACATGCTAAAGGTGTTCCCCTGATTGACACAAACAGGAAGGCGTCTATACAAAAGGACACTCTCTTAATTAACAATCACATACACCTGGCACAGGCAGACCTGTGTGTTCAAAATAGATTAACAGTTCAACCCTGTGACATCTTTCCCCATATTTTTTTGGTGTCCTCACATTTGACACAAAATAAATTATACAACTCCACACAAAATTACTTATAAATGTCACACTATACAAAAGCACAACAAAAATAAAGACTAGCAAAATAAACATGCAATACACACCGTTTTCAAGCTAAATGAATCCTGCCATCCTTATACTGTAAAAAAGGATAAGAGGACCGAAACATGCAGAGGCACTGGGGGGGATAGCGTCCAGGAACTTAACTGCTTCCGAGGAGTCTCACACTGCCACATCAGGTTTTACCAGGGGACAAATACCATTCTGCAACATATGAACTTGACAGATTCACTGCACAAATATCTCAGTTATTCATCACATCAACAATTTATCAGTGTTAAAAAAAACTGTAATTTACACGTTTCTCTATACAATAATGTCAAAATACATCTATAATATGATTGGTGTACTTAAATCAGTTGACAAATTTGGGTATGTCATTTTAGGTGAAAATGTAAAACAAGGGGCGGATCCTTAAGAAGATAGATCTATTTTCTTATATACCAAGTCCATATTATGGCAAGAACAGCTCAAATAAGCAAAGGGAAATGACAGTCCATCATTACTTTAAGACTTGAAGATCAGTCAATCCAGAAATTTCAAGAACTTTGAAAGTTTCTTTAAGTGCAGTCGCAAAAACCATCAAGTGCTATGATGAAAATGTCTCTCATGAGGACCGCCACATGAAAGGAAGACCCAGCAGTTACCTCTGCTGCAGAGGATAAGTTCATTAGAGTTACCAGCCTCAGAAATTGCAGCCCAAATAAATGCTTCACAGAGTTCAAGTAACAGATGTCATGACGTTGGCCTGGGGGGTGGGTTTATGACAGTCATAAATACCTCTTCCCCCCTTTTTCCTCTCTCTACCCTACTGATGTTACATTTGCAAAACCCTTGATTAACATAGAGATTCTGGGAACATCAAAAGGTGGGGGTAAATGAACTATATTCTGGTAATCCGATCTATTGAACATATGCGGTGGTACCTAATGAATATGATGTCAGTTCGGTTGTCATCTGAGACATTCTCATCAATGATAAGATGACATAAACTCTAAAATGGAAAGGGAAAGAGCTATCGGATTCACATGGAATTGTTGTTCAATTTAAATGTTTGAATATTAAATTATTTGTCATGGGATGAAATGTGATTTTAGCTTCTAAATGTGAGATTTGGGTTTTCATAAGGTAGGGCTCTGCTCAATCAGTGGCCCGCCCCTGTGAAGGGACATGGGCTATAAAACTTTTCAAACACGCTCTCCCTTCCTATATAAAGCCTTGACGACAATATAACCTCCTGTTCCGAGGTCGTGAGGACGACGGTCCGATGTCAGAATGGTTCAGATAATAACTACAGAACGAAGCCAACATCAGCGTGAGCTTTGGTTGCGAATGGTATGAACTTTGAACTCTTATTCACTACAGAAGTGATACCTCCTGGCCGTTGAGTTAACAACAGCCGCTGCAAACGAGGGATAGGAAGGAACAGACAGAGTATCCTGTCTACCACACAACAACTTTACTACAACGTATTCAATTTACCATTCTTCAAAGGACTCGGTTGGGCAACACGGCCTTCCATCTACCACCAACCTACCGAAGCGCAGCTCAGAGTAAATATTTATTGCATTTTCCTTTTCCAAATGGGCGGTAATTTAGAATGAATAAGATACTGTATTTACGATAGCACAGCTTCGCCCTTTGTTCCTCAGTCTTCCCGCTCTTTCATTCAAACCCAGCCCCCCTTCTTTTGTGCAACCAGCTGCCATATCTGTTCCACCCGCTAGGGGCGTTTTCCTTCATGACGTAATTTGTAATCAAGTTATGATTTAAATATGTGTATGTGTAATTCTGTGTGATTAGTTAGGTATTTAGTAAATAAATAATTGAACCCAATTTTGTATTGCTGATTCAACTTGTTAGCCAGGGTTCGTGCAGATAACCAAGAATTTACAACTTTCAGATGAGACTGAATTAAAATGACGATTAATATTGACTGCTATTGATGTAAAATATTACTAGGTCTTTAAGAGTTTATTCGGAAGATAACAGCTCTATAAATATTATTTTGTGGTGCCCGACTCTCTAGTTAATTACATTTACATGATTTGCTCAATCAGGTAATATTAATTACGGATAAATTATTTTATAGAATAGCATGTCGTATCACTTAATCTGGCATAGCCAAAGACACGACATAGACATTTCAACATCAACTGTTTAGAGGAATCAGGCCTTTATGGTCAAATTCCTGCAAAGAAACCACTACTAACAGGACACCAATAATAAGAAGAGACTTGCTTGGGCCAAGAAACACAACCAATGGACATTAGACCGGTAGAAATCTGTCCTTTGGTCTGATGAGTCCAAATTTGAGATTTTTGGTTCCAACCGCAGTGTATTTGTGAGACGCGGAGCAGGTGAATGGATGATCTCTGCACATATGGTTCCCACCGTGAAGCATGGAGGAGGAGACGGTGTGATGGTATGAGGGTGCTTTGCTGGTGACTCTCAGTGATTTATTTAGAAATCAAGGCACACTTAACCAGCATGGCTACTACAGCATTCTGCAGCAATAAGCCGTCCCATCTGGTTTGAGCTTAGTGAGACTATCATTTGTTTTTCAACAGGACAATGGCCCAACATACCTCCAGGCATGGACCAACACACCTCCAGGCTGTGTAAGGGCTATTTGACCAAGAAGGAAAGTGATGGAATGCTGCATCAGATGACCTGGCCTCCACAATCACCCAACCTCAACCCAATTGAGATGGTTTGGGATGAGTTTAACCACAGAGTGAAGGAAATGCAGCCAACAAGTGCTCAGAATATGTGGTAACTCCTTCAAAACAGTTGGAAAAGCATTCCAGGTGAAGCTGGTTGACAGAATGCCAAGATCGTGCAACGCTGTCATCAAGGCAAATGGTGGCTACTTTGAATAATCTAAAATCTAAAATATATTTTGATTTGTTTAACACTTTTTTGGTTACTACATTATTCCATATGTGTTATTTCATAGTTTTGAAGTCTTCACTATTATTTTACAATGTCGAAAATAGTAAAATTAAGAAAAAACCCTTGAATGAGTAGGTGTGTCCAAACTTTTGATTGGTACTGTATACTAAAACATCCCTTAACAAATAAATACTCTTAAAATATTCCCATGCTCCGGTCCCTGATCCTGTTAACTATGAAATAAATATCTATTCCTGCATCTGTACTACACCACCTCTTCATACCTGAGGTGAGGTCCTGCACTCTCCTCAAACAATAGCATGGCATTTTTTCACTGTAATAGCTACAGTGCAGTTAGATTAACAAGAATTTAAGCTTTGTGCCAATATCAGATATGTCTATGTCCTGGGAAATGTTCTTGTTATTGCTAATCACATTAGCCTACGTTAGCTCAACCGTCCCATGGAAGGGACACCGATCCCGAAGAATTAAAGTACTACTAGTTTTTTGGGGTTTCTGTACTTTAATTTACTATTTATATTTTTGACTACTTTTACTTTTACTTCACTACATTCCTAAAGAAAAGAATGTACTTTTTACTCCATATATTTTACCTGACACCCAAAAGTACTTGTTACATTTTGAATGCTTAGCAGGACAGGAAAATGGTGTAATTCACGCACTTATCAAGACAGCACATGGTCAGCCCTTCTGTCTCTAATCTGGCGGACTCACTAAAGACAAATGCATCTTTTGTAAATGATGTGTGTGTGTTGGAGTGTGCCCCTGGCTATCCATACATTTCTAAAACAAAAAAATGTTGCCGCCTGCTTTGCTAAATGGAAGGAATTTGAAATGATTCATACTTTTCATTTACTTTTGATACTTAAGTATATTTAGAATCAAATACTTTTAGACTTTTACTCAAGTAGTATTTTACTGGGTGACTTCTACTTTTACTTGAATAACTTTATTTTACGGTATCTATACTATTACTCAAGTTTGACAATTGGGTACTTTTTCCACCACTGCACAAATATCCATAAGCCTATTTCATTCCCATACATCTTCAGCTACAGGAGATCTGTACAACTGTCCTACAAGACAAACTTCAACAGATATCAATAGTCTTACTAACAAGTTACTCACAAGTGTTTTACGTTTTATTCGCATATGAAAAGAGACAATACTTATGGAGGGCTTGCCAAGGGAGGAGGGCGAGTCTAGGTGAGCCAAAGAAACGGACCTAAAACACTATATTTAAAATTGCTACAGTTCCATACTTACTTTTGATAAACCACCTATATCACTGCCCCCGTCCTCCCAAGGCATGTCAACCTTAACATGGAAAAGGGGATCCCGTGATTGACACAAACAGGAAGGACTTCATACAAAAGGACACACCCTTACTTAACAATCTCATACACCTGGCACATACAAACCAACAAGGGTGTGTTTAAAGTAGGTTGATGGTTCTACCCCGTTACAAATGCATATTATATACACTTTCGTTTCCATGTAATTCAAGGTGATTCAGTTCAATATCTAGCTTACCTTCACACCAATATATTTTTATTTAACTAGGCAAGTCAGTTAAGAAGAAATTCTTATTTACAATGACAGCCTACCCTAGTCAAACCCTAACAACACTGGCCAATTATGCACCACCCTATGGGACTTCCAATCACAGCCTACAGCCTGGAATTGAACCAGGGTTTCTAGTGACACCTCTAGCACTGAGATGCAGTGCCTTAGACCACTGCACCTATTCAGGAGCGTGTGGAACCTCAGTGTCATTGTTTCAGCTTTTTCAAAGACATCAATGCACAACATATAACATTCAACAGGACCTTGATGGACTGACAAAACATGGCCAGTTTCCCAAATTCCCACAAACACATATTTCAAGGCAACATAAGGGTGTGCTGTGGCCCTTCCACTTTTGCACAGAAAACAGGGCCAAACAGGACTCCCAATTATAGAGACCGTCGGGACGACTTGCCGGGGCACCGGTCCTTAAAAAGGCAAAGGCAAAAGCAAAAGGGCTTATTTGATTAATCTGGTCAGTCAGTCAGTCAGTGTGAGGCGGAAGGGAGGCTGGCAGGCCCGGAGGGAGCAGGGGCTGCGGGTAGGCAGTGAGGGGGAGTGAGGGAGGGCCTGGTTGGCGATGGCAGGCTGCTGACAGTAACCCACCTCATTAGAGGGACAGTCAAAGGCTCTGCGGTGCATTCTGATGGAATGTATCTCCACTGAAGCATTTGAAGGGCTGTGAAGCCTGCTAGTGCATTGTGACCATGTCAGCCTAGGAGACCCAGAGCCTGTTCGTACCAGTACACTGTTTTGACATGAATTATCTCTCCACACCTCAATACAACCTCCTATAGTAAATGTCTACACAAACTTTTTATGTTTTTTTGTTCTTTTCAGTCCTCCCCTTAGTTTGTGGCTTGTTATTTTAGATGAAACACTTGTTTGTTGAAACTATTTAACTGGTATAAACAGATTTCGAACCTCTTCCTGTGCTTTTACAGTATGTCTCCTCTTCACCTGTCAAAAAGTGACACATTGTTATGTACAGAAGCTTGTGATGGCAACGTCATGAAAACAAAATGCCTCTGGCTTTTCACCACAAGGATGATCAGCTGAGAGCTTATAGTATGTGGCCTACATTGAGATTGATGGTGTTAGTGTTGGGGGGAAAAGGTAGAGAAGACCATGCATGGAGACTGGTTACCTAAACATTAGACTGTTACCATGGTTACTCCATGGATTTTCAGTATGACCGAAGTCACCCTAAAAAAGAAGCAATACAAGCCAGAATTTAGAATAAAATTATATTTACACTTACTTTACCGGTTGCACATTCTGTTGGTCCTTTTGGCGTTAGCAGGTGGAGATGGGTAAACAACACTTTCCTGTGGATACACTGGCTTTTTGCGGCGCAGGTAGCACCTGTCGCTGGTATTTTCAATTGCTTGACACATTGCACGTGATGCACAATATGTAAACAATAGCCCAATGTAACCGTACGTAGTCCACCGAAGCACGTTTCTTCTCAATCACATGGACGTGTTTGCCATTCAGTCGGTTAGGTGAGGCCATATTATGCAAGTATTTGTCACATGCAAATTGCATCAGTATTGAAAATAAAAACCGGAAATACAAACCGATATACAGATCAGAGTACTGAAGGTGGGGTTGATAAGGCTTCCTTGTGGATATTTTGTATCAGATTACCTCGTCAGACAACAGGTAAAGTAAGTTGAAATTAAGTGTGTTCAATATTTTGACTTGTAATGGAATACTGAGCCTACATGTTAGATACAAGAGTGTAGCATTTCACTCTCAGATTATAAAAGAGGCCAGGAGCCTGGTTCCACTGATTGTGAATATAGTCTGAACAGAACAGATAACAACAGCTAGCACTGTTAGGGCTTCGCTGGTGACACCCCTGAGCTTAGGTATTATAAGAGAGCAATAACATTTCTGTCTGATGGCCAGGAGCAGATGGGGGAAGTGGGATCAGCTCTTGTGTGGCTGTTGTTTATTGGAGGCTTTCATAAAATGGACCAACAGTGAGCAAACCTATCTACAAACATTCACTGTCCAATAGTAACCCCCCAACCTTAGTGTTTGGTGCTACAAAACAAATTAATACACCTCCGCATGACAAAACACACATCACCACTGAATAACCTGTCACTAGATAAAAAGTACTGTAAAAACAAAGAGAGTCCTGGACAGGCGTTCATTTTTTACCCTGAGCAATGGTGTTGTGAGGCCCCCAGATTGCGAGTGTGAATACAACAATGCTTCACTGGTTCCCTGGTGAGAAACATTAGACCATTTACAGCTTTCCTCTGTCCCGAGAAACAACCTGAAAAAGTGCAATGTCTCTCACCAATGAATCCAGGTGCAATGTGATTGTAATGCAAAAGGCAATTATCAGAGCCAATCGAGTGGAAAGGGGTTGTAGTAGCCACTGCAAACAGCTCTTCTCTGCCCTTCTCTGTCCTCTGCACATCACAACAAATTCACCTCTGAGTCCCCATTTTATCATCTCAGGAGGACTCTTGATCCCACAATAAAGATGACGCCTTATTCTGAATCAAAGCTATACGTTTACATTCTAATTTATCCTCTGAAATGTGTACGCTAGTTTATGTTCTAATAAGGTGTGCATGTATTCCCTCTAGTACTATTTCTGTGTTATGCCAATACCTGGCTTCCACCGTCCAAAAGAAAGAAATACCTGATACACCAGAAATACATTCTCTACAGAATATACTGTACCTCCATGTTCTTTGACAATGATCAAAGCAAAGACTTTAAGGGTGCTCTCATACTTGTGGTTCTTGACTATATTAGTAGGACATGCTAATGTTGATAATGATGGCTCTTATCTCATTGTGACTGGCTGAAAATGGGATGTATTCTTTCAAGCACAACTGCTAATGCATGTTTTTCTTGGAAAAGGCACAAGAGGCACTTACTGTACCACGTGTTTCTGGTCCAATGGGCAGGGTTTGCCTGCTCGTCCTAGTTGGATGATTATTCTAGATTTCACAACCCTTCCTAATCCAGGAGTTCCCAGCTCCCTGCTCCCGTTTTATCAGCCCTGGAAACACAAACAGAATAGACAAGAGGATAGTCCTGGAGATACAATTGATGTTTGAAGCATTTGAAGCTTTTCCAGCTCCAGTTGTCAAAGTCAAGGTGTTGAGGGTAAAAGTGATCCAACAGGACTGCACTGTACTGTACTGCAGTAGAAAAAGCGATAGAGGTCTGCTATCTGAAAAAGCACTGAAAAATAAATATGTTGTATGAACATTTGGATTTCCTAGGCCTGTACAAACACACTCTTTCTCCATTTGTTCTGCAATAAATTCCATTGTTGCTATCATTAAACACTCACAATGATGCTCTTGTTTGCCTAATGTTAGAGTACACCATGCAAATATTGTACTCAGTAGGAATATTGCTCACATTCAGAATAATACAAACATCTGCATAGATCAGTTAGTTCACAAATTATTACCTTCACACTGTGTGTTAATTACTTGTCACAGTAGAAAGTGAACAACTGGGATCTTTCAGAACAGATTTCAGCAGACTGCCTGTCTATCTGTACAGTAAGTGATCTTGGCTGCGTAAACATACCAAAGTGTCAAGCTCTTTGTCCTTGAGCTGTGCTCCCTGAAACTCAATTGCAGGAGACTAGCAGCGAGCCATGTGGACAGAAAACCCATCAATTAAGCTGACATTACGCTTCTGTTCCCTTGTCTTTCAAAAGCAGTGTATTATATTGCATGTCCACAGCTGCAAAGCCCAATGAGGATAAAGTTGCAGATTGAAATCCCAGTGATCCTAGTGAGAATGAAGGTGCTAATTACTGGCTAGGAGATTGTGCGGGTATGGTTATAAAATACTAGGCAGATGGGGCATAAAGACACCACCCTGCTTTCTAAGAACCTTTGCACCATTTTATCACATGTCAATGCAGTATTATTTCTGAAGTATAGTTTATTGTATCGTCATTTCCACAAAGGTGGACTAGAGAGATGGGGAGAAGGTCATTCAGAAATGATGCCACTTTATTGTATATGAGAGGTGGAATTGTTGTTTACCACCCCTCACGTCTGTTGACTTGATAACCACATTTCAGGATTGTATATACATCTCTGTATGTATGAGGTGTATACACAACTGAATACCCACATAGTGAAGAAGATTGTTACCATGCTACCATATTTGATCAAATACAGGACAGAGAGGGAAGAGACAAAGTGATACCAATCGTCAATCTCACTGATTGAGATCTTTCTTGGCACATGGGGTTGGCTGGCCCACTCACAAGTTCTAAATATTAGGAAATCAATACCATGATAAAATAATGAAATAAAGGAGAATGGAATATTAAACACTAAGGAATAGAAAGTACTGTTGCAATGTCATTTTGAAAATATGATATGGATTGAGTGATGCCTGACTCAGTCAAATTTGACATCAAACCAGAAATCCTTTTACCGCGAATCAATCCAGGTCCTTAAGGTAAAGCTCATACTTCTATGATTTTATCCTTGAACATAACTCAGTTTGGGGTATAATCATACTTCCTGTCCATTTAGACCTGGAATGGAAGAAACAAGGCATACCTGTGGTTCACTGTCTCAGAAAAAAGATCAATGTCGATCTCAATCATTATTTTATAAACTGTAGTTTCAGCTACTTGTAATAACTTGTTCTTTTCAAGGTCAAAATAGTTCAAGGATGATCTCATTGGCCTCAAATATCATTTGAAATACCGATGAGATTACATAAATACCCCTGGGGTCATTTGTATTGAGACCTAGATTGATGGGTCACAGCATATTTTCCATCATGGATTTGACTGATGCCTGTTGAGTCAATGTCTTGCTTTTTGAATTTCTGTGCACTTGTAGACAGACTGTGGGTGATATGTGCAATCTAACTGTGTCTAGGCTAGACAGTGTGTTGCATGATGTGTGGTAGTGGAAGATGCACATCACTGAGCTCTTGTGCTCTAAACTTCATAAAGTTGTGATTGTATTGTGCTTACTACTTTGTAGATAGGTCTCATCCGAGTTCTCAAATAGATAAAATATATCTTGCTTTTCAAACGGTTTAGCAAGGGGCTATTTTCCTATTCATCTATTCCCCTGTTTCTTGTTAGAGATGAAACATTATATATCTGACAGCTGTTTAGTATTCTACCATCTTACCACAACTCTGAATCATAACAGTTTGCCTGAACCCCAGAATAATTCTTTCACCTGAGCAACTTTAGCTCATTTTGGTGAAACCCTCATAGATTAATGGGGATGAGATAGAGAGGCTGATATGACAGATTGCAAATAATGGACATTTATCAAGAGCAGTGCGGTCAATCAAAAACAAAGTCAAAGTGCGGAAGAGCATTACTTTTCTTTGCATATCACGGTGGTGTTTTGATCACAGTGTAAAGCAGTAGCTGATTAAATACATGCCAAAAGATTCCATGCTGGAACCTTAGGTGAGATATGTGATCCTTTACACAGAGCAGTCAGATGGGGGCTGATCTGATGGGGGTACACAACAAATACACAGCAGAGGTCCTTGAATAATGAATGCATTGAAGTTGTGAATGGTCCCTTCTGTCAGTCTGAAATAGTTACAGAAGTTGAGAGAAGTACCTAGGCAGCACAGGCAGCAGCACCCTGGCTGGTTTTCCCCATGATGAATTGGTGGGTTATTTTTAGTCCGGCTCCAGAGAGGGGTCAGGTTGGCACCTCTGACGGGCCTAGGGAGGGAGAATCAGCTGGGCTGGGTCTGTGAAGTAGGTCCTCCATGACAGCAGATGGAGAACTGCAGATCTAGAGCCACCCTCCCTGGGCTCAGTTAATCGCTCCAGTGGAGTCAGCCGGCTGGGCTTCCAATCACTCTCTGTCTCGACGGGTCTCGGAAGTGAAATCAAAACTTGGTCTTCCAGATGGAGGGACAGACTATGTACAATATGTCCTGCTGCACCCCATGCAACAGATTTATGACAGCCATAAAATGAGACAGCAAAATGTTTAGGGGCCTGTAAATAGTCCGGCTGGAGAGGTTTTTGGAGGCTTGAAGTTGATCGTTTTTTCCTTACTTGTTTCTTATGCTTTTTAACCTACATTATATTCACTGTAAGGTAATACACTGTGATTGTGGCATTCCACTTATCTGTATCCTGAAAAGAAGAACTATGACCAGGAACTATAATATTGTTTCGATAACGAGATACATATAATAAAGGTCAACATACATTTAATGATGAGATCTAACAAGCTAAGAAATTGCAACATCAAGTGTAACAGCAATAATTAATGTTGTCGACAGAACATGCTGCTTCACTCCCAAAGAATATGAGAACAGTGGCACTTCAAATTATGAATTCCAGTGAGCCCTCTAGCTGCCAGTTTCTGTCACTAGCAGTTCAAGGGCACAACACACATATTCCACACCTAGCCCCAAGGGCTGGAGGTCTGTCAGATAGTGTGTGTGTGTGTGTGTGTGTGTGTGTGTGTGTGTGTGTGTGTGTGTGTGTGTGTGTGTGTGTGTGTGTGTGTGTGTGTGTGTGTGTGTGTGTGTGTGTGTGTGTGTGTGTGTGTGTGTGTGTGTGTGAGTGTGTGCATGGGAGGCTCTCCTGACAGTGGGCCTACTTTTAATGAGGCACACCTGGCCCTCATTCATAATGGAAGTCAGATTTCATATTAATTTGGTGACCCTCTCCATCCAGGGTGATGTTTAACAGCTGTAGAAACCCAGTAACCGCTGCATAATGCATCATCATTCACGTGTTTGAACCAGAGGATGAGATCTCCATTGTTGAACCTCTCTCTCTCTGCATCCAACACAATCAGAGGGAGACAACAACAACGCATCCTGACACAATTAGATCATATCTGATTCAAAGACTTACAGGCCAATTTGATTTGACAATAGTTGCAGAAACAGCACTGCAGCTAAGACAGCATTTACAGCGCATAGTGCAGGCTGCTACTTCCTTCAGTAAGGTCTGTTATGCAAAGGTCTAATTCCAAGGCTTCTGTCAATAACAGGAGGAAAGCTTGAACGTCATTATTGAAACCGTTGTGCATTGCAGCAGGTAATCAATCAGTGAATTGGTCTCTTCTTCTCAGGCTTGTCATTCAAGTTGTTGTTAGAATACTTGTGTTTTTGGTGCTTCGTGTTTCAAAGAGAGATGGATTATATGGGAACAGGCATGATTATTCAGGTGGGATGACTCATCCAGATTGAGTATGTGGATGTACTGCTTGTTCCTAACCAGGCACAGCCTTGGACATTACAGTACCTCTGCTATTCCACTAAAATACCACACATTTATCTGGATGTACTGCTTGTTCCTAACCAGGCACAGCCTTGGACATTACAGTACCTCTGCTATTCCACTAAAATACCACACATTTATCTGGATGTACTGCTTGTTCCTAACCAGGCACAGCCTTGGACATTACAGTACCTCTGCTATTCCACTAAAATACCACACATTTATCTGGATGTACTGCTTGTTCCTAACCAGGCACAGCCTTGGACATTACAGTACCTCTGCTATTCCACTAAAATACCACACATTTATCTGGATGTACTGCTTGTTCCTAACCAGGCACAGCCTTGGACATTACAGTACCTCTGCTATTCCACTAAAATACCACACATTTATCTGATTGCAATCCCTTATTTTCCCGAACATGAAATTGGCCTTGATACAAACGCCCAGCAAACACGCACACCTTTGGCCAACGTATCAAAATGCGTCGGGAATATGTAGTATCGAGAGCGTTTACACATTAGGAAGAAGTTACTGGGATGTCAGAATGTTGATGCCTGGCCAGCTTATAAACAATGTAGAACTATAACTCTTAGAATGTAGGAATTCTGAATAGATCTGCAAGACGTCTTGCCAATTAGCAAGCGATGCCTACCTGGCTTCTTCCCTATGTATCAGGTATACATCGTGCCGACTTTGGCCAGAGGTTTGTCTCCTGTCGGTGGGAGCCTCTTGTCTGACCAGGTTGGGACAGATTCAAGTTAAGGGTGGTACTTTTTGGCCTGATTCAGCCTGATTGATGATCGCTCTTACTCAACAGATCGAGACAAATGAATCCCTTGAGCTATCACAGAAGACAAGTGAAAAATAGACTCTGACAGCTTGACACCATGAGAGAGAGTAAAAGGAGGGAAAAGATCATTAATCAAAATAAATGTTTGATCTGTTTTGGGATATACATTAGGATATACATTTGGAAATTGTAATGATGTGCGCTGATAGTCAGCAAGCAAGTTCAGGGTGTGAGTGATTTAATCAATGAACAAAACATAATACGAAACAAGAACAACGAACAGACATGAAACTGAAACAGAAACAATGACGCCTGGGGAAGGAACCAAGGGGAAATATACCAAACATAGGGCAGGTAATCAAGGAGGAGATGGAGTCCAGGTGAGTGTCATTAATGCGATGATGCGCGTAACGATGGTGACAGGTGTGCGCCATTATGAGCAGCCTGGTGACCTAGAGGCCGGAGAGGGAGCACACGTGACAAATATGAACATGATAAACCAGTAATTGATAAGTTCCACAAATCCCACCTTACTGCAGTTTCTCTTCGATAGGTCACAAAAAAGAAAAGAAAAGTAATTTCCTCCATTCGATCAGCTACATGCTGTTGTTAATGCGGCATTTTGGAAAATGATCAATGCTGTACAAGAAACAGCTGATGAAGTGCACTGAATGGAAGCTAGCATGGCTCATGTGCAGTCATAGCTATCTTATACACGAACAATGTTTGTTTTTAGTGTGTAATGTTTGAGCTGCGGTGCAGACAAATGAAAAGAGAAGTAGTCAGCTTTTCCTAAGAGGAAAGAAGCTTTGATGAGCTGAATCAATGTTTGTTGATGCTCTTTTCAGATTTCTACTATTGCTAGAAATTATTGGAATATAAATCATAGTGGCATTGAAACAATATCTGTATTACATGTGTTTGTCAATTTCTTCAACAGATGATCAGGTCTATATAATTATCAAACATACATTAGTAATGGAAAGGAAACACAGACTCTTTGTTTAAGTATTAAAATTTTCCTTTAGTAATACAATTGTAGGCAGAAGTTGGTACAGAGTACAGTATATGCTAGCTCTCCCCAGGTTCTGCAAGGTGTCTAAGACATCCTGAAATGTATATAGTCTCCCCTGTTCCCCTTGTGTGACTTTCCCTGGCAACAACATTTTAATAAATCTAACCTCCCGTTGACAGCAGAAACCATCTTGTCAGCAATTAAAAGCTCAGAAGTGGGTTTGCCCGCAACTTGACCTTTCATCACAAGTATAGAGTCATAACAAGGTGAATGAGTCCAAGCCTCTTCTGACAGGTGGCTGTTTTCATCAGGCCTGTGGCAGCCTTGTGTTCTCAGGAAACCAGTCGTATTCTCAGAACCTCAGACAGCCACGGTGGGGCCCAGACAGGAGGAGTATGAGTGTAGGTGGTATCCGCCTTCTGATAGTGTCTGCAGGTGCACATAACTCAAAACAGGTTTTAACACATACACAGAAAAGGAGACCTTATGGTTTATCATAACACAATTCATTAACCCTTTGAAAGGTATGAGACCTTGGTTTAACCCCTTCACATTCTAAATAAATTGTACTTAACATTGTGCTTTATCATTTTACACAATACCCTTTTGCTCTGATAAAACCAGTCAAAAGAATTATAAAGATTTGTTGAGATATTTGGTGAAAAAATCTCAGGAATGCTCAAGGCCTCTATTGGAAGTGTTTTATACAGTAAGACCCAAGCTGGTATTTCATCAAAAGTAGGCCTACACGGGGAGAATCATAGACTGTGGAAATGTAAAATTGTTCCTGTGAGGGGAACATGCATTATTCCATTAAATGTCAATATCAGATCATTGTTAAATTAAGAGATTTGCATTTTCTGGCACAGGAATGATGTGACATTTCCCAATGTAGATAATATTGCAGTGCAGGTTTGATTGATTTCTACAGATTGATAGAACCTTCTCCATCTCATCAGAGAAACTAATACCATATCATGCTTAACCTGGAATCCTGCACCATAAACTCGAATTTATCACGTGTGGATCCTGGGTATAAATACTTCAATGACAGTATGATAATATAATTTACATCCTATGGAAAAATCAATAAACCATCTGTGATTAAGGGGATCTGGGTAATTTAGTAATTACCAAAGGCTATTATGAAATTGACAGTGATGTGCTATTCAGGCAATCCCTTTAAACAAATGGTTTGCTTAAAAAAAACCTGCAGCCCTTAAAAATCCCTCCCAAGACATTTCTCAAGACATTTCTCAAGACATTTCTCAACATGCCCGCCAGACTAATACACCTATTCACAACCAGAGGAGAGGGGAAGTATCTTTCAAAGTGATTGTCCTGTGAGGCTAAGAGACAGAGCCAGCACATATATTGGGTTCTATCTTACCATGTTAAATGAAGCTAACTCAGCAGCTTGAAGCAGAAAATCAATGATCCTTTAACTGTTACTCAATCTCATACCTCAATTAACACACCGCCTACAGAGGGGGAGTTTGTCACGTGATGCATCTGATTAATGTTGACTTAAAGAACATGGCAGAGCATAGGAAAGTCTAACTTCGAATGCTGGTGTCAAATATGTCCCGGGATCTATTGTATTTGAGTTTGATTCAGTATTATATTCAACTCTTCACCAAGCTCAATTTTGCTTTATGTACTCTATGCATGAACTAAGTAATTTTACATCTCAAGGGTATAAACACCAGGATAGTGCTGGGTCTGTCTATTTGAGCTTACAAGTCTTGTTACAGTCATCACAAATCACTGAGCCTAGTAATTACTATGTGTATTCTCATACCTGCTGTTAAATATATTGTTTTTGAGCAACATGAGATGCCTTGGACTGTTGCCATTGATTTGCAATAATCAATTGGTTATACACCCACATATTACAGCACAAACACGGTCCCATTGTGAGTCCATAAGGGAAAAGTGATTAGAGACAGGTTTCCATCTTTGTTACGCTCTATTCCCTTGAGGTTCTCACAATGAGTAATGATTGTACCACACTGTCTCTAATATTTCCATTTCCTGGTCTCTTTGTCACAAGCATGTCTCTGTCATACTATCTATTTCTTTGAATATTCATTCTCTGTTCTTTTCTCCCGCTCAAAAATGTTTCTTTCTCAAATCACTTTTTATTTCTTTTCAGATGCCTTTGTTTGCCTGTCTCAGAACACAAAGCTCTATTATTTAAGATAGTATTTATTGAAATAATTCCCAACCACCATCAATGGTCTTGGAACTTGGTAGGCCTATTCCAGCTTTGTTTAGTCTTTGAATATCTGCATACATTTTAAACAGAAAAATGTTCAGCAAGTGTGAAGTGAATATGAGATGATATCATTTCATTGTGATATAACATCTTGGTTCAGAGTAAATGTTTTGATCATATTAGTATTGTTTCAAATCCATTCTCCTAATTGCAACCTTATGATAAACATGAGAGCTCCTGGTCCCTCTAATAGTGCATGCAGGCTGCTGCCATTTTTGTATGGCAGGTGTTCAGCCATTTGCTGAGATTGAGATTTTATAAATAATAACATCAACTGGAACCAACAAGCCAAGGAGGCAATTCAAGATCTCACCAGAGCCCTCAGAAATGATGACAAAACGTGTTTGGTGTCAGCACTTGGTAGGTAAATAGATCAAATAAATACTAGCCATACTGTACACTCTACAGTCACAACATGAGACATGAGTGATAGGGAGTGACCATGGTGACTGTAAAACAGTCCAAGTTATAGGTTCCAAAAAGGCAACATGATATGTGTTCTAAAATACATGTCATGAAATGGTTAGTTCTGCACATGCATTTTGATTGATTAAAATCTGTTTCAGCCTTGTATTAATTGAAAATATCCACACAACATTTTTAAGTAAGACCATAGAGACACTGGTTTGATCACAAATCTGGCATCCTTCATACAAGTTTCAAACAGTCACGCATAAGATTATTGAACCTATAAGCTATTGACATCTGAGTGTATATTTCAAGGGCATACTGTGGTTCTCTTAAATTGTTTCCTATCTTTAGTGTAATTCATAGCTTTGTGAAATCCAAGCCTCACTCTTAACACAGGACTCCATTCAACATCTTAAGATGTTGAAAGGATTTATTTCCTTTCAAGGATTGGTAGTAGCTGTTGGAGTTGGCCTGCTTGGCTCCCCTACATTGTTGAGCGTACAGTAATCCTTATGGCCTGTGGTCCCAATTACAAATGTGTCTCTCTGCAGTCATTCCAGCTAGCCAAGGAATGTAATCCCTTCCCAAATTGTGTTCTGATGTGATAATAATGGCAGAAAAATCTCAAATTTGGAAGGGTCTATTGAGTCCTGTTTTTGAAATTGTCTTTAAGTAGCGTATTGAGAGAGAAGCAACAAACCTTGCCTCCACATAGGATCACACAAGACTAACTCATGAGTTTGTCTATTTGCCCTATGCACTCTGTTACAGAGGCAACATCACACAGCCACTTCCTGTTATGTTAATACTCTTCTTCTACACCTGGAAACATCGCCAAAAAACTCCAACACTACAATAACAAATCAACAATCTTGTTCAGATTTGATCATTGTTATCAAGACCTATTGTAGAATAAATAAAAACCTGTATCCACTCTCGGGATCTCTAATCTAATTTGTCTGGTGTTTGATTTCCTTTGCAGCTGGTCCACATTTGTCATCCTGTAATATTTATCATTCCTGCGCATTTATCATTTTGAGCATTTGTCATTCCAGAACATATATCATTTCAGAGCATTTGTCATTCCAGAGCATTGCTTGTCATCTCCCTGGTCCCTTTCACAATGTTCATTTGTCTATTTGACTCACAACACAGCACTGCTGTATGTGGGCTCCTCTCCAAATGTGGATGGAACACTGCTGCTCCTGCAGATATACTCACAAACACCCTGCAGTATGGACAGTTATTGTGTGTTACTTCATCATGTGACTATCAGAGAGAAATAGCTATCTTTGGGGATAGATCTGTGTGGGGCGTGGCCCTGTGAAAAATAAACCAAATTATTGTTAAGGGAGAGAAACAGATTTGACCTTTAAAGACATGTCTATAGAATCCCAGATACATAATTTGAACTAAACCAAATTAGATCTGGAAATGAAATGACAAATTGCAACAAGGTGCTTCAATTCCCATTTCTCATCATTTATGGTGACTGCATGGATGAGGTTAAAGCAATGAATGAATGTAACAGCGTTTTGCTATAATAAAATGAAAATGCAGCTGTTTAATATGTGGATAGAGTTGCCGACACACCCTGAACAGTATGTGAGTGGGGGTAAAATTGTATGATAAGGAAAAATGAGGTAGAGGCTTTTTTTCTGTTGTTCATTTAGTATATTGTATATTATGTTTTTATAAATATGCAGAACTTTTCTGCTTTTTTCGCAGTTGAAGTGTTGTTGACTCCCATGGGTTATACATTTTTGATGAGCGCTTTGGGTTACAGTCCCAGTCTATGGTTTTAAAAGCACGAGGAACAAAAGGGTTTGAGTGCAAATTGCCTTTGTTTTTCTAATTTAGATGTGGGCTTTGCTGACTACTTGCAGAATACACATGGTAATGATGAAAGGAACTATAAGTTCAACAGATCCTTCTCACTACATGGTAACTTAGGACACTGAACTATTCTATTGCACCCAGTGATGTAGTGGTGCCTGGAGAAGTAAGTATACTCCAATATGCCCAAATCTTTTGAAACGGCCCGGCTGGAGAAGGAAAATTCTATGACAAACAATGAAACTGAATGACCTAAAATTATAAATCACATATTGGCCTTTCACAGGCCAACCCAAGTTGTACTGTGCAAATAGTCTACTAGTAGGCCTGCTATTAAAATAGATATATTAGGCTGTAAACTGAGTCAGACATTCACAGATTTCACAAAAACGTTTTTTTTCCGTTTTTTTGCTCTCAAAGTCCCAGTTTTTTTTTTTTTTTTCTATTTAAAAAATAGTGTATGTTTTGATGACCTCCACACTAGCCTACTTCGATACTCATCATGGGGATTAACAAGTGAGTATAGGCAATGCCCACAGAAATAAGTTGGTATACAGTGTATACCTGTGCATACCCCCCACTACACCAGTAACTGCACGTTCCACCCTTACATTGCATTCATCAAAAAACACTGGATTGGCTGTTGGTAGGATGCATCATTTTTGTTTCGGTTTGAATGTGCCTTAAGCCTACAATAACAATTTGGCAAACTGGGCACAAATCACAGTTAAACAGAGACGATTCAGTCAGGGACTGGTTGTGACAAGAAAGGCCCACGTCTGACAGTTGCCATGTTGCCATGTGGGAGCATACCAACAGACCAAAGAGCGTGGACTGTGAACAGATCATTTCAAATTCCTTATATTAAGCAAACCAGATGGCATGACTTTCTTTTGTTTTTTGTATTTACAGAAGGCCATGGGCACACTGCAACACTCAGACATAATTTACAAACAAAGCATCTGTGTTTAGTGAGTCCTCCAGATCAGAGGCAGTAGGGAAGATCACCTGTTCTCTTGATAAGTGTGTGAATTGGACCATTTTCCTGTCCTCCTGCTGTGCATTCAAAATGTAATGAGTACTTTTGGTTGTCAGGGAAAATGTCTGGGAGTAAAAAGTATATATTTTCTTTAGGAATGTAGTAGAGTAAAAGTAAAAGTTGTCAAAAATATAAATAGTAATGTAAAGTACAGATACCCCCCAAAACTACTTAAGCTGTACTGTCAATTATTTGTACGAGTTACTTAACCCCACTGGGTACTACTATGGTACTTTCACTTAAGCTCCAGTACCCCCACCCAGTAGATTAGTTTTGGCTGACCGTGTCAGGTCGGATGAGGTGTTTATGCCCAGGAACTAAAAACAGTCCACCAGCTCCACGTCAACGCCACCTATGCTCCCCGCAACGTGATTCCCCCCGCCTCCTAAAACAGTCAGTCCACCAGCTCCCCACGTGATTCCCCCGCCTCCTAAAACAGTCCACCAGCTCCACGTCAACGCCACCTATGCTCCCCGCAACGTGATTCCCCCCGCCTCCTAAAACAGTCCACCAGCTCCACGTCAACGCCACCTATGCTCCCCGCAACGTGATTCCCCCCGCCTCCTAAAACAGTCCACCAGCTCCACGTCAACGCCACCTATGCTCCCCCGCAAAAACGTGATTCCCCCGCCTCCTAAAACAGTCCACCAGCTCCACGTCGTCAACGCCCCCGCCTCCTAAAACAGTCCACCAGCTCCATGCCACCTATGCCCCCGCAACGTGATTCCCCCGCCTCCTAAAACAGTCCACCAGCTCCATTATGCCCCCGTGATTCCCCCGCCTCCTAAAATTCACAATAATAGCCTTTGTTTTCTTTGTATTCACTTCAATGTTGTTTTCACTGCACCAGACTATTAGACATTGCACTTCATGTCTATCTATATCTATCTTGTCATTGTTAGTGATGAGCCCTAGGAAGTTGTTAGTCTCACAATATATTTTGAGGAACCCCTTTTCTGTTTTTTTAGTGCTGTGAGAATGCAAACCAACTACCTACAATGGCCTATCAAAACCTTTTCTGCATGAAAAATGTACTTTATTATTGTCAATGACTTGGCACACAACCATTGATACGCAATGTGTGTAATGCACTTTGGCCTAGTACACAGTAAAAATGTATTTAGTGGGCTGAGCTGCAGAAAAGAAACTCAGCAGATCTTCCGACTCTCTCTCCCCACTCAGCTATGCAGGTGTGCAGGTGGTAAAGTCCTTGGCAGCCGAGATTATGACACAGTGACGGTAGAGAGACACACCAATGAAGTACTGTATGTGTCAGTCATGCTGGTGTCACCAGTAGAGTAGAGAGTAGAGAGAGACACTACGCTGCTGCCCAACATGCTGGTGCTCTATGGTTGATTCGGGGATATGTTTTCTTGGTCTTGGATACACAGAGTGATAGCCTTACAGAACCTTCCCTTTATTCTATGGTTCTTCCCTTCTTCTTTCTGGGACACATGTTCAGGTTTAGAGATTGGCACTGGCAGCTCTTTCATCTCTATGTGAAGAGACAAGTCATTCACCTTTCTGTTCTCTCCAGATCTCAGGGGCTCCTCCTCAGTACGATCATCACCCGAACTCTGTTCTCTCCCAATCTCAGGGGCTCCTCCTCAGTACGATCATCACCCGAACTCTGTTCTCTCCCAATCTCAGGGGCTCCTCCTCAGTACGATCATCACCCGAACTCTGTTCTGTCCAGATCTCAGGGACTCCTCCACAGTATGAGTCAATCACCACCTTCCGGAGACACCTGAAACCCCACCTCTTTCAGGAATACCTAGGATAGGATAAAGTAATCCTTCTCACCCCCTTAAAAGATTTAGATGCACTATTGTAAAGTGGCTGTTCCACTGGATGTCTTAAGGTGAACGCACCAATTTGTAAGTCGCTCTGGATAAGAGCGTCTGCTAAATGACTTAAATGTAAAATGTAAAATGATCATCATCCAAGCTCTCTCTTTCTTCTTCTGCATTTTGGACTGTGTTGTTCCGGAACCTATTTGGCCGGATCCGGTACCTTTTTTAGTATGAAAAATAATTGTTACTTTTTGCAATGTAAAAATTATAATAAATGCCATCAAAGTTCATTTGAGTTGCCTCTTCATTACTTCTCCTGCCCCCCCGTATGTAACGGCATATTTCCTCTTCGTCTGAAGAGGAGTAAGGATCGGACCAAGATGCAGCGTGGTAAGTGTTCATGACGATCTATTAAAAACGAACTGAACACTGAAATACAAAACAATTAAACGATGTGATGAAAACCAAAACCAAAACAGTACCGTGTGGCGAAAAACACTCACACGGAAACAAACACCCACAAACCAACAGTGAAACCCAGGCTACCTAAGTATGATTCTCAATCAGAGACAACTAACGACACCTGCCTCTGATTGAGAACCATACTAGGCTGAACACAAAAACCAACATAGAAAAACAAACATAGACTGCCCACCCCAACTCACTCCCTGACCATACTAAATAAAGACAAAAAAAGGAAATAAAGGTCAGAACGTGACACCGTAACTCTCACAGAACTAGAATGATATTTACCTTCTATGATCTCTCTCCCTCTCTCTGCTCTGATACACGAGCCTGTAACTCTCATCCCTCCAGCATCGTATTTTATCTTTTATTTCCTTATAGAGCCGAGCGAACGGTTTTGCAGAATGCCTGATAAATTGAAATAAATAAATTAAATAAATTAAATAATTCAGAAAAGCCTACTACACCATGAGAAAGTCTAACATTTTGCCACAGAGGATACATAGATGTGGAGTGTAGTCCAACATCAAGGAATAGCCTACATTCGGCGGAAAATCTGTCAGTGAAAAAACAGAATGTAGACAAAACTGGCAATTCGCAATATTTAAAATAGTCTACAATCAAGGGAAAACATAGGTTGGAAAGCAAATGGCTCCTGCTGAAAAGAGAAGACTAATCTGTCAGCTGTAGGTTAACAAAATAATTGATCAATTTCCAAATATTGTTCCACAAAATAAAACAAGAGAGAGAGAGGCTTTTGGCACAAGTGCATATGCCATCACCAGCAAGTAAGCTGCGCATCATAAGGTGAGTCAGTGAAACTGGAAATTATTTTTAGGACTATAATTTGCTCCTCATATTGTAGCATGCAATATATCTCCACACACCTAGGCCTAGGATATTGATGGATTCAAGACAAGGTCATTTTCATTGATCTCAGATTTTCAGTTTGTCAGAATCAAAGTATCCTGTCATTTCAATCATTTGTGAGATATTTGTGCTTTCAAGACAACTAGGAACTCTGAAAAAAACGGTTGAATCATGACGTCAGTGATCTTCAGGTCGGAAAGTCAGAGCTCTAGAAAGAGGCCAGAGTTCACCACTTGGAATTCCGAGTTGGATGACCATTCTCAGCACCAAGTTCCTCTCAGCACCAGTTGTTTTGAACACGGTATTAAAAAAGATTATGCCAAAGTCTCCAGTCATGTAAAATGATGTACAATTGCATAAAATGCTTTAATAAATGGCCAAACATTTCCCAGACCCAAGGCCACAAAAATGGTTTCCCACATGTGCAACTTCTGTAAGTGCCTCTACTCTACTGCTCTATGCCACTACGAAAATGTGATGATATGCATGCAATCTTTTATTATAAAGGTAATTTTCTTTCTCATGCGTTCCAGTACCTCAGGTCACCCACCCTCGCACTCACTTTTTGTTCCAGCACCTCCCGATTTACAAATGAAGCACTGATAATTATAATATTCAGCCCAAGGGCACAACAGCCACTTTGGCCGCAAAAGGCATGGATTTTTTAGGGGGCATTACGGCCACACAAGGGGGATGCCGCTGGGAAATTCAAGACAGATGAAGTGTGTGCAGCCTGCACAAGAAACAAATCAGAGCTCATGCCTTCATTAAATAGTACCTGCAAAACACCAGTCTCAACGTGAACAGTGAAGAGGCGACTTCAGGATGCTGGCTTTCTAGGCAGAGTTCCTCTGTCCAGTGTCTGTGTTCCTTTGCCCATCTTAATCTTTTCTTTTTATTGGCCAGTCTGAGGCAACTCTGTATAGAAGGCAGCATCCCTGTGTCACCTCTTCACTGTTCACGTTGAGACTGGTGTTTTGAGGATTCTATTTAATGAAGCTGCCAGTCCAGGACTTGTGAGGCATCTGTTTCTCAAAGTAGACACTCTAATGTACTTGTCCTCCTGCTCAGTTGTGCACCAGGACCTCCCACTCCTCGTTCTATTCTGGTTAGAGCCAGTTTGCGTTGTTCTGTGAAGGGAGTAGTACACAGCGTTGTATGAGATCTTCAGTTTCTAGGCAATTTCTCGCATGGAATAGCCTTCATTAAACAAAACAAGAATAGACTGACGAGTTTCAGAAGAAAGTCCTTTGTTTCTGGCCATTTTGAGCTTGTAATCAAACCCACAATTGCTGATGCTCCAGATACACAACTAGCCTAAAGAAGGCCAGTTTTATTGCTTCGATAATCAGGACAACAGTTTTCAGCTATGCTAACATAATTGCAAAAGGGTTTTCTAATGATCAATTAGCCTTTTAAAATTATAAACTTGGATTAGTTAACACAATGTGCCTTTGTAACACAGGTGTGACGGTTGCTGACAATGGGCCTCTGTACGCTTATGTAGATATTCCATAAAAAAATCTGCTGTTTCCAGCTACAATAGTCATTTACAACAAAGTCTACACTCTATTTCTGAACTATTTTATTTTTATTTTAATGGACCAAAGAAAATGCTTTTCTTTCAAAAACAAGGACATTTCTAAGTGACCACAAACTTTTGAACTGTAGTGTACATGTAGGTAGGGGTAAGGTGACTATGCATAGATAATAAACAGAGAGTAGCAGCAGCAGCGTAGGTGAAGAGTGTGAAGGAATGTGAATGTGTGTGCATCCTCTTGAATGTACATTCTGTATACACAGCGCCTTTATGATGGAGATGTCAAGAAAATGCAATCAATCACAAATGCACCCCTAAGTCTATCTTCTGTGAACTTCTGCAAGGTCTTGGTTATGGCAAATTTGTCTTCTTACAGATAAACCACTAGAAAGCCTGATTACCACAGCCAGACCATGCCCTGCTTCCCAGTCAGGTTTCATACAACTTCTGCACCTGTACATTTCACCCTGTGCTCCTCCAAAGAACAGAAGGAATGTACCCTTGTATAAACTGAGCCTTATTTTGCTGCAGTCCCTTTCGAATGGCAAGGCTTTCTCTATTTCCACTTCCACTGTAAATCCATGTGCATCGATAGATCAGAGGCCTATCTGGCCCCATCAGTGCAGGTTGAGACTGCTGTCCGGCCCTGAGGATGCCGCCAGGCCCCACTCCAAACATAGTATTTACAATGTGTGGAGAATAATGAGCAGACTCCTAGCTGGTGCTGTGAGCATGCCAGTGGCAAATCTGCTATCCATGTGGTTCTCCAAGCATGTAAACTGTGGATGGGGAGGCCAAAAAAGCATCCACACTTGCTCGGAGGGGCCATGTGAGTAAGCAAACGTGACGGAACACAGACCGACATTCTCTAGTTTTTGTTTGAAGGAAGAACAGTACTGTCCCATGGTTAAGTGCAGTGTTTCCCCAACTCCGGTCCTCGAGTAGCCCCAACAGGTTTGTTGTCGCCCCAGACAAACTGACCCGATTCAACTCATTGAGGGCTGAATCAGGTGTGCTTCAATCATACAGGGCCTATATGGAAAAATGAACGAGGGAGAGGAATTTCAAATCAATAGACAGACTAAACTTTGCACTTCAAACATCAGCTAATCACTACAAGTTTTGCGTTGTCAAAATGTTTAAAAGTAGTGCTTCTTTCAGGATTGTAGTTTCTAAAGCCTTTAACACAAGGATGTCAAACTCATTCCACGGAGGGACGAGGGTTTTTGTTTTTCATTTCAATTAAGGCCTAGACAACCTGGTGAGGAGAGTTCCTTATGAATCAGTGACATTCATTTGTCAATCAAGTACAAGGGAGGAGCGAAAACCTGCAGACACACGGCCCTCCTTGGAATGAGTTTGATACCTGTGCTTTAACAGATAACACAATTGATATCTTGCAAGACATTCCAAATTATTAAGGCTTCCATAAAAGTTGGGGACATCATATTGGAACAACATGTAAAATGTTCTATAGGCACTGTCAGGAAATGTCAAACATGGTTGGTATCTTAATTGCCCCTGTTGCTGTACACTCCAAAGAATATCCACCATTCTGCTGTGAAATGATTACTGCTAGAGGAATGCTAGCAACTCCATTCTCAGAACTCTCTCCAAGGCTTGTTATGTGAAAGGTAGTGTTGTCATAGGATTTCTAAAAAGCCTGAAGTGTGTTGCAGGCTTAGCAGGATTTTACACAGAGAGACTCTGAGATTAAGCTGGAGGTATACCATCCACCCCCCCCCCATGATGGAACAACCTACTAAAACTATGAGATATGATGATGGAGCAGAGAACATGTGAATGTGAGAATGCATTTGGAATGCACTACTAGGGAACCTGGGATGTGTGTGACTTGTGTGAGATGTGATTGATTTTGTCGTTATTGCTAAGGACTCCGGGAACCTTTCCCAACCATCCACTGTCTGTTTGTTCTGCTGTTCATACATTTTACAGCCTGCACTGAGACCTCTGGGAGAGTAAACAATTGCTTTATTGATGAATCCCCCCCATAAGAGGAAGAGCAACACAGACCAGAATGAGACTTGACGCCACATACAACCTATTGTTTTACTCTCATCGTTTGAGCAGAAGTGGAATGTTAGCATTTCTTTAGTTCTGAGCATTGTCATTAAAAGTTAAGAATAGCAGTTAGGAAGTGTACTCCGTAAGGCATTATTGTTCCCTACTTGACTAGTGATGTGATCTTTTCGATAATAGGAGTCACATAGTCTGTAACAACACAAGCTAACAACACATGCACTGGTATGTGTGTTTTGTCTAGGGTTTTTTGTATTCTATGGGGTTTTGGTATGTCTAGGTATATGTAGGACTACGGTGGCCTGAATTGGTTCCCAATCAGAGACAGCTGTTTATCGTTGTCTCTGATTGAGGATCCTATTTAGGTTGCCATTTGGGTTTTGTGGGTTATTGTCTATGTGTAGTTGTATGTCAGCCCTCGGTTTAGAATAGCGGCACGGTTTAGAATAATTCTTATCACGCCTTGGTCTCATCATTACGACGAACGTGACAGTAGTCTTCATTCTCCCTATAATTATTAGTATTGTTGAGAATCGGGATATGCTCCTTCTATTTTCAACCTGCCACTGAATAACTATTTTTTGCACATTCAGTGTCAAATGTGTGTTTTCACTTCACTGCTCCCTGAAAAGCAAGCGAAGCTCTTCTTCCCGAAAGCACTGTTTTTTACAGGGATTAACATGAAATCCTCAGTGAAATTGTTCCAATGACACCATGTCTACCTTTTTTATCCCTTAGGTAGATCATTTACATTGAGAGTGTTTATTGTAGAATGTGTTTGAATGACCTAGGCTTTCTTATAACAAGATAAAAACTGTGGTTATAGTGTATAGCACTAGTATTGTTTGAAAATGCTCCTGGACTGAATGAGAGTACTTGGTGAGGTGTTAAGTGGTAATGAAAGGATTACCTTAGAGAGAGAGAGGATAGGATTAGGCTGCCTAAGAGACTGTGACATGCATAGAATTACACTGGAGTGTGTGTGTGTGTGTGTGTGTGTGTGTGCGCGGGGGGACTTTGCAGTGTTTGTACCGAACAAAGTTTTGTCACACAACACAATGCCACAAATGCCCCAGAAGTTTTGAGGGAGCGTGCAATTGGCATGTTGACTGCAGGAATGTCCACCAGAGCTTTTTCCAGAGAATTGAATGTTCATTTCTCTACCATAAGCCGCAGCCAACATCATTTTACAAAATTTGGCAGTACGTCCAACTGGCCTCACAACCGCAGACCAAGTGTAACCACACCAGCCCAGGACCTCCACATCTGGCTTCTTCACCTGCGGGATCGTCTGAGACCAGCCATCAGGACAGCTGATGAAACTGAAGAGTATTTCTGTCTGTAATAATGTCTGTTTGTCTGGAAAAACTTAGTGTGATTGACTGGGCCTGGCTCCCCATGGATGTGCCCCTGCCCAGTCATGTGAAATCTATAGATTAGGGTGTAATGAATTAATTTAAATTGACTGATTTCCTTATCTGAACTGTAACTCAGTAAAATCATTGAAATTGTTGTATGTTGCGTTTATATTTTTGTTCAGTTATTTCTTACATTATTTGCTCAGAACGTTTCTAGTATTATTACCTACAGCGCCAAAAAACTTTGGGATATTATCTCAATGGTCACTCACCAGAAATTCCATCAGAAATTCGACTTCCCTGACCTAAATCCTTTGTTTGCTCTTCCAGAGGCAGCTCTATTCATACTGGAGGCTCCAGCAAAACACCGACACTGGCGAAGAGGTAGGAGTGCGGCCCTAGTCAGACTCAGGCGGCGTGCATACCATCCACCTCTTCCAAGTATATTACTCACAAATGTTCAGTCCCTGGACAAAAAAGTAGATAGGCTCAAGGCGAGGATCTCCCTCCAGAAAGACATCAGAGACTGTAAAATACTCTGTTTTACGGAATCATGGCTTTCTACGGATATATTATCCTCGTCTATTCAGCCAGTGGGGTTCACCATCCATCACATGGACAGGAAAAAAAAACTCTCAGAGAAAAAGAAAGACGGAGGGGTTTGTGTCATGAATAACAACTCATGGTGTGATTGTGGTAACGTACAGGAACGCATGTCCTTTTGTTAGGAGATGCTCATCACATCTCCTATCTCACACATGCACCACAGACCCTGGATCATTGCTACTCTCCCTTCCGGAATGGCTACAAGGCACTTTCCCGCACTCCCTTTGGCAAATCAGATCACGCCTCTAAACTGCTCTTCCCCATCTATAGGCAGAAACTTAAACAGGAAGCTCCCGTGGTAAGGACTATTCAACATTGGGCTGACCAATCTGAATCTTTTCTTCAAGATTGATTTGGTCAAGCAGACTGGGAAATGTTCTGGGTCACCTCTGAGAATAGTATCAATGTATACACTGACTCGGTGACGCTGTTCAAGTGTATAGAGGATGTTGTTCCCACTGTGACAATTAGAACTTATCCAAGCCAAAAACACGGATTTCTAGCAGCATTTGCGCAAAACTGAAAGCGTGAACCACCGCATTTAACCACGGCAAGCTGACTGGGAACATGAACGTGTACAAACAGACCAGCTACGACCTCCATTAGGCAATCAAAGAGGTAAAACGACAGTACAGGGACAAAGTGGAGTTGCAATTGAACTGCTAAGACACACGAGATGTACAGTATGTGGCAGGGACTCCAGGCTGATGTGAGTAAGAGTAAGTGAGTAAGTGTTAAGGCTGCCATCCTTGCGAGGGCTGACCACAACTCCATTTTCTTGCTCCCAGCCTACAGACAGAAACTAAAACAAGAAGCCCCCTTGCTCAGGTCTGTTCAACGCTGGTCCGACCAATCTGATTCCACGCTTCAAGACTGCTTTGATCACGTGGATTGGGATATGATCCGCATTGCGTCCAACAACAACATTGACGAATACGCTGATTCGGTGAGCGAGTTCATTAGAAAGTGCATTGACGATGTCGTACCCATAGCAACGATTAAAACATTCCCAAAACCAGAAACCATGGATTGATGGCAGCATTCGCGTGAAACTGAAAGCATGAACCACTGCTTTTAACCAGGGCAAGGTGACCGGAAACATGACTGAATACAAACAGTGTAGCTATTCCCTCCGTAAGGCAATAAAACAAGCTAAGCGTCAGTATAGAGACAAAGTAGAGTCGGAATTCAACGGCTCAGACACAAGAGGTATGTGGCAGGGTCTACAGTCAATCATGGATTACAAAAAGAAAACCAGCCCCGTCGTGGACCAGGGTGTCTTGCTCCCAGACAGACTAAATTACTTTTTTGTCCACTTTGAGGACAATACAGTGCCACTGACATGGCCCACTACCAAAACCTGCAGACTCTCCTTCACTGCATCCGACGTGAGAAAAACATTTAAACGTGTTAACCTTCGCAAGGCTGCAGGCCCAGAAGGCATCCCTAGCCGCGTCCTCAGAGCATGCGCAGAGCAGCTGGCTGGTGGGTTTACGGACATATTCAATCAATCCTTATCCCAGTCTGCTGTTCCCACGTGCTTCAAGAGGGCCAACATTGTCCCTGTTCACAAGAAAGCTAAGGTAACTGAGCTAAACGACTACCGCCCCGTAGCACTCACTTCCGTCATCATGAAGTGCTTTGAGAGACTAGTCAAGGACCATATCACCTCCACCCTACCTGACACCCTAGACCCACTCCAATTTGCTTACCGCCCAAATATGTCCACAGACGACGCAATCGCAACCACACTGTACACTGCCCTAACCCATCTGGACAAGAGGAATACCTATGTGAGAATGCTGTTCATCAACTATAGCTCAGCATTTAACACCATAGTACCCTGGGTCTCGACCCCGCCCTATGCAACTGGGTACTGGACTTCCTGATGGGCTGCCCCCAGGTGGTGAGGGTAGGTAACAACATCTCCACCACGCTGATCCTCAACACTGGGGCCCCACCAGGGTGCGTTCTGAGCCCTCTCCTGTACTCCCTGTTCACCCACGACTGCGTGGCCATGCACGCCTCCAACTCAATCATCAAGTTTGCGGACGACACTACAGTGGTAGGCTTGATTACCAACGACGACGAGACGGCCTAAAGGGAGGAGGTGAGGGCCGTCGGAGTGTGGTGTCAGGAAAATAACCGCACACTCAATGTCAAATGTCAACAAAACAAAGGAGATGATTGTGGACTTCAGGAAACAGCAGAGGGAGCACCCCACTATCCACATCGACTGGACAGTAGTGGAGAGGGTAGTAAGTTTTAAGTTCCTCGGCGTACACATCTCGGACAAACTGAATTGGTCCACCCACACAGACAGCGTCGTGAAGAAGGCGCAGCAGCGCCTCTTCAACCTCAGGAGGCTGAAGAAATTCGGCATATCACCAAAAGCACTCACAAACTTCTACAGATGCACAATTGAGAGCATCCTGTCGGGCTGTATCACCGCCTGGTACGGCAACTGCTCCGCCCACAACTGTAAGGCTCTCCAGAGGGTAGTGAGGTCTGCACAACACATCACCAGGGGCAAACTACCTACCCTCCAGGACACCTATACCACCCGATGTCACAGGAAGGCCATAAAGATCATCAAGGACTACAACCACCCGAGCCACTGCCTGTTCACCCCGCTATCATCCAGAAGGCGAGGTCAGTACAGGTGCATCAAAGCAGGGACCGAGAGACTGAAAAACAGCTTCTATCTCAAGGCCATCAGACTGTTAAACAGCCACCACTAACATTGAGTGGCTGCTGCCAACACACTGACTCAACTCCAGCCACTTTAATAATGGAAATTAATGGACATTGATATAAAAATATATCACTAGCCACTTTAAACAATGCTACTTTATATAATGTTTACATGCCCTACATTACTCATCTCATATGTATATGTATATACTGTACTCTATATCATCTACTGCATCTTTATGTAATACATGTATCACTAGCCACTTTAAACTATGCCACTTTGTTTACATACCCTACATTACTCATCTCATATATATATATATATATATATACTGTACTCTATACCATCTACTGCATCTTGCCTATGCCGTTCTGTACCATCACTCATTCATATATCTTTATGTACATATTCTTTATCCCTTTACACTTGTGTGTATAAGGTAGTAGTTTTGGAATTGTTAGGTTAGATTACTCGTTGGTTATTACTGCATTGTCGGAACTAGAAGCACAAGCATTTCGCTACACTTGCATTAACATCTGCTAACCATGTGTATGTGACAAATACATTTGATTTGATCCCAAACGGCATCCCAAGCCGCGTCCTCAGAGCATGTGCAGATCAGCTGGCTGGAGTGTTTACGGAAATATTCAATCTCTCCATATCGTAGTCTTTTGTCCCCACTTGCTTCAAGATGTAAACCATTGTTGCTGTACCAAAGAAAGCAAAGGTAACCAAACTAAATTCTTATCGCCCTGTTGCATTCACTTTTGTCATGATGTTTGAATGAAAAACGTTCCCAAAGTAAACTGCCTATTTCTCAGGCCCAGAAGCTAGAATATGCATATAATTGGCAGTTTCCAAAAAGTTTCCAAAATTGTCAAAATATTGTCTGTGAGTATAACAGAACTGATATTGCAGGTGAAAACCTGAGGAAAATCCATCCAGGAAGTGTTGTTTTTCTGAAACTACTCTTTCCCATTGCAAGCCTATCCTCCATTTAAAGGGATATCAACCAGATTCCTTTCCCGATGGCTTCCACAAGATGTGAACAGTCTTTAGACATAGTTTCAGGCTTTTATTCTGAAAAATTAGCGAGAATCATCACACCGCGTCAATGGATAGTCAAGTGTCCTCAGATTTGTGCATGCACGCGCGCCTGGAGCGAGTCCTTTTCTTTCACTCTTCTATTGAAAAGGCCACCGTCCGGTTGAAATATTATCGATTATTTATTTGAAAAACAACCTGAGGATTGATTATAAAAAACGTTTGACATGTTTCTATGAACTTTACGGATACTATTTGGAATTTTCATCTGCCCGTCGTGACCGCACGAGCCTGTGGATTTCTGAACATAATGGTCATATGTCCTATAAGATTGGACCCATGGCTATTTGTACTAGGCGTCATCGGGAACAGGCCATCACTTACCTTAGCACAGCTCAATCTCCTTAAAGCAATACTATTTTTGGCCCACAAATGCATTCTTCTTAACTGGATAAAAGACCAGCCACCAACAATAAATCAGTGGTATTGCCACTGGAGAAAAGGAATGGTACATTTACGAACAAGGAAGGAGATTTCTATACAACATGGGACACCTTTTTTGCTATCTTTTCCCCCTAATCTTGCAGATTGACCCTAAGAAATGTCAATATAAAAATTATGTGAATTTATGGGTCAACTGGACCCTGGTCACTTTTTTGTAGAAAAACAAATATCTTGTTGTGTAGGCCTCTATAGTCTGTATTAAAGCCATTGGTCAGGGGTCAGTTTAATATTGTTCACGTACTGTTTTACCAACTTTATATGTATATACTGTATTCTACTCATGGCTCATCTTATATAACTACTGCTGTACACACTAGTATATTCATATAATGTCCATACTGTCTATACACAACATTATATACTGTATTTACAGTACCAGTCAAAAGTTTGGACACCTACTCATTCAAGGGTTTTTCTTTATTTGTACTGTTTTTTACATTGTAGAATAATAGTGAAGACATCAACACTATGAAATAACACATATGGAATCATGTTGTAACCAAAAAAAGTGTAAAACAAATCAAAATATATTTTAGATTTTAGATTCTTCAAAGTAGCCACCCTTTGCCTTGATGACAGCTTTGCATACTCTTGGCATTATCTTAACTAGCTTTATGAGGTAGTCACCTGGAATGCATTTCAATTAACAGAAAAAGTACATTTGTGGAATTCATTTTTTTCTTAATGTGTTTGAGTTTATCAGTTGTGTTGTGACAAAGTATGGGTGGTATACATAAGATAGCCCTATTTGATAATGGTTGAATTCCAGGCTGTATCAAAACCTGCCATGATTGTGAGTCCCATAGGGTGGCACACAATTGGCCCAGCATCGTCCGGGTTAGGGTTTGTCCGGGGTAGGTCCGTCATTGTAAATAAGAATTTGTCCTTAACTGACTTGCTTAGTTAAATAAAGGTTAAAAAAAATCTAAAGTGCACTCGAACAAACATCAAGCACCATGATGATACTAGCTCTCATGAGGACCGCCACAGGAAAGGAAGACCCAGAGTTACCTCTGCTGCAGAGGATAAGTTCATTAGAGTTACCAGCCTTAGATATTGCAGCCCAATTAAATGCTTCACAGAGTTCAAGTAATAGACTCATCTCAACATCAACTGTTCAGAGGAGACTGCGTGAATCAGGCCTTCGAGGTTGAATTGCTGCAAAGAAACCAATACTAAATGACACCAATAATAAGAAGAGACTTGCTTGGGCCAAGAAACATGAGCAATGGACATTAGACTGGTGGAAGTTTGAGATTTGAGATTGGACTTTAAATGAGTTTTTGAGATTTGAGATTCCAACCACTGTGTATTTGTAAGATAGATGATCTCTACATGTGTGGTTCCCACTGTGAAGCATGGAGGAGGAGGTATGATGGTGTGGGGGTGCTTTGCTGGCGACACAGTCAGGGATTTATTTAGAATTCAAGTCACACTTAACCAGCATGGCTACCACATTATTCTGCAGCTATACGCTATCCCATCTGGTTTGCGCTTATTTTTTAAAACCTTTATTTAACTAGACAAGTCAGTTAAAAACACATTCTTATTTTCAATGACGGCCGAGGAACAGTGGGTTAACTGCCTGTTCAGGGGCAGAACGACAGATTTGTACCTAGTCAGCTCGGGGTTTTGAACTTGCAACCTTCCGGTTACTAGTCCAACTCTCTAACCACTAGGCTACCCTGCCGCCCCAGGGTAATGACCCAACACACCTCCAGGCTATGTAAGGGCTATTTGACCAAGAAGGAGAGTGTTGGAGTGCTGCATCTGATGACCTGGCCTCCACAATCACCCGACCTCAACCTAATTGAGATAGTTTGGGATGAGTTGGATCACCGAGTGAATGATAAGCAGCCATTAAGTGCTCAGCATATGTGGGAACTCCTTCAAGACTGTTGGAAAAGCATTACAGGTGAAGCTGTTTGAGAGAATTCCAAGAGTGTGCAAAGCTGTCATCAAGGCAAAGGGTGGCTATTTTCATTTGTTGAACACTTTTTTGGTTACTACATGATTCCATATGTGTTATTTAATCATTTTGATGTCTTCACAATTATTCTACATTACAGTGTAGAAAACAGTACAAATAAAGAAAAACACTTGAATGAGTAGGTGTGTCCAAACTTTTGACTGGTACTGTACATTCTAGTCTCTGACATTGCTCGTTCTGATATTTCTGGATTATATGTGTGTTGTTTAATTATTCGATTTTGTTGTTGTTAGTTATTACTGCACTGTTGGATCTAGAAACACAAGCATTTCACTGCACCTGCAATAACATCTGCAAATCTGTGTATGCGACCAAAAAACGTTGACTTGATTTTATTCAAAGAATGAACATTGAAAGGAAAACATGTTGAATTCTTGCAAGGGTCAGCTCGAGGCTCATGGCGGCTCAACAGGGGGCTGGTGAAATGGAATGCTGAAATATTTATCGGAGCGTTGCATATTCAGCTGAGGGTCCTTTGTGAGTGCTCGTGCGTGTGATCTTCCACAGCACGTTTACAAATTAAATATTTAACGGGGAGAGGGGGATGCCTGGGTAAGTGAGAAGAGCAGCTACAGGGATGATGGGTGTGGTGTCCTGGGAGGCGGGAGGGGGGGTAATGAACCTACCAGTGTCCAGATATGAGAGTCGACTCATCACAGTATCTTCTCATTCTCACAGAGCGGAATCAGCCTCAGAGTAAATGGCACACTGTAGCTTCAGAGAGCCGGAGAGGTACACAGAAAAACTAGTGGGGAGAATATGTCACACACATAAGCATACCTGAGAATATTGATTTTGGCTTGCATTAATATTTCACAAACATATTTACAAATTCTTCTTTTGAAATTACCACCGCCTGAGAGCCTGTGACCTCTGCAAATGGCAACACATTTGAGTCAAAGGTCATTCATAGTTCAGTGTAGAATTTTGGTTTAGCCTCCCAAGGCAAAGTAGGTAACATTTCTCATGAGTGGAAGAAGTTACATTGACAAGGATGACCTACCTAACTTTACTTGGAGGCGCAGGTTAAAAACTGGAAAGGGAAGTTGTTTTGCGTGGTTCAGTCTACCACTTTCAGGTTGAAAGTCAACATCATGTTAATTTACTTTCCTCTGAATAATTTCTGAACATAAAAGGACATGTCAGTATGGCCAGTGATATCATTTCTCACCTGCCACGCAGGAGGCCCATCTTCACTTATCACCAATTAAACTCTATTCATCCACCAACTCATTTAAAGTCTGTAAAATTGTGCATGAACATCCATAGTTTTTTCTATTTCCAAAGTTTCTGAATGGAAAGTATTTGTACTGTACCTGAACCTCTGTTTCAACCCTTGCTATGAGCCTGTGTATGAAACCAGCAGGCTGAAAAAGCTTTGTTCTGCTAAGAAGATGCAGTGATATTCTGAACAGGGCCAACCCGCTGAGCGGAGGACATCTAAAATGAGTCAAACATAATCAGCAATTAAAATTGTCAGCATGTGAGAGTGTTATACATGAGGGAGGATAACTCTACATCCACGAAATAGCTAGCATGTGTCAGGATGGCTCTATTGATGAGCACAACTCAGCTTGCACTCTCAATAACTCAGAGATCCACTGAGGTAGGACTTGTTCAGTTTGACTGTTCAGGGTATTTCAAAGAATATGCTTCAAAAGATGATTTGAAACATGTAAATATGTTCCAAGATAAGCTGGTGCCATGGCGTCAAATAGACCCATCGACACGTGGCATGTTTCAATCCATACAAAACATACATACCATGTGCACAAGCACAGGTCACAGAGATCAGAGCAGACCCTGCTGTAATTTCTTATAGAAATAGGTGAAGAGGGATCAGATCTGGTCCTCTCTTTAATTTTCCCTTTCTAAACAAAACCATTTCAATGGACCCATAAGGAGGATTAACAACAGCATGCATGCACCTCCCCTCACTACACTTGGCTATGGACTTCCTGGTTGTGAGAAAGGTAAATCTAACACACCCAGATGCATTATGGTCCAGGCTCTCAATGCATTTGGAATAGGAGGTATAAACTGTAACATGTTTTGTTTGACTTAAACAGGCTCTGAACAGAAATTGCAAATTAACTGAGTATTCAAAATGAGTTGTAAGACCCCTTCTGAAATTAGAACTCTTTTGGCTAAACTAAAACACATTGTAAAGATAAGAAAAGCCACAAACTTCTCAGAGCTGCACAGTTGCTGTCTCAATTGTATATGTTTTCATTTGGTGATGTTGCCTTTGTAGACAATATTCATGTTTTTGAATAGGCACACGGGGAGAGGAGTGAGGTATCATTATTTTACATAATTTGAACATGTTGTCCCTCACCCTCCCATCATCTTATCCTAATCTGGGATCAACAGGGATGAAAAGTGGATTCTCCAGAGCTGCCTGTACTCCATCGCAGATGCAATCTCCTCATCTTCCAGTCCAGTGTCTCTCCTGAGCTGGTCCATGCGATCTCTGGCCTGCCCCTTCTGCTGGTACCATGCTGTGGTTGCCAGAGGATCAGGTCACTAGCAGAGGTGTCATTTGACCTACATAAAGCATTATCATAATAGGTCTAAATTCACTTCAAACTAAAGAATACTGTAGGGTTGGAATCAGTTGAGATGAAAGAAAGTTGTTCAACACTGTTATCCATCACAAAATTGTATTGCCTCAAACCTCTGAGACTGCCTCTAGTAGTGCAGCTAATTGGAGGGGAAGTCTGTGGCAGGTCAGGGTTGTGTTGGGAGGTGCTTTCACTTTTTAATTAATACCAGTGGACCTCCAAAGGCCTCTGAGTGAGAAGTCATGAAAGGTGAAAGCTCAGTCAACCACATTGTTCTGACAAGGTGGAATCCACAAGCATCAGCCAAATGTTTGTATTTATCTTTCTGTGCAATGTATAGGCCAACACAATATATTTCTAGCAATTTACTGCCCAGTTTACATTGAGATTACTAACACATTCCTGACACATGTTTATGATGTGTTAAAGGTGAGTGCTTTGGAACTTACGAATTGTTCTTTAGTATTGTCTGAGCAACGTAAATACTCAAAGCTGAGTCAAAACATGTGCCCACATGTAGACTATATAGCAGGGTTTCCTAACTGGTGGCCTGCGGGTGGTTTAATTTGACCCCCCCAAATCAAATAAAATAAAATATATATACACACATATATATATATATATATACTGTATAAGTCGCTCTGGATAAGAGCGTCTGCCAAATGACTTAAATGTAAATGTATATACGCCACCGTTCAAACATTTGATGTCACTTACAAATTTCCTTGTTTTTTAAATATTTATTTTTTAAATGGTGAATTTAACAAACAGAAAATTGATCAGAAATGCAGTGTAGACATTGTTAATGTTGTAAATGACCAAGTCCTCAACTGGCAGCTTCATTAAATAGTACCCGCAAAACACCAGTCTCAACGTCAACAGTGAAGAGTCGATTCCATGATGCTGATTTAATTATCTTCTTGGCCTTCCTTTGATACGGGTGCTGTTCCCCTGGTTTGGTTGCCCGTACCACCCTCTGGAGAGCCAAGTGGTTGAGGGCGGAGCAGTTGTCGTACACAGCCCACCAGAATGCATTAAATGGTGTATCTATAGAAGCTTGTAAGGGTCTTAGGGGCCATGCCAAAATTCTTCAGCCAGTCGTTGAATCGTTGTCACTGATTCCTCCAGGACCGCTGCTCCTTGTTGATTATTGTTTCATGTCCTGTGCTCTGTTGTATCGGTTTGTGTGTTACCGTATTAGTGTACAATTGTTATTACGGGTCTCATCCCGTGTATTGTTATTATGGGTCTCGTCCCATGTGTTTAGTAGAGGTTTACACCTCGCTCTTTGTTTGGGTTACAGCCATGTGTTAAATATATACGTGTTTGTTTTGGGCTTCATACCCGTCATGTTAATGACGTGCGCTATTTTGGATAGAGAAATGTAAAAAACTATTTTCATATTCATGCGCCAATCATTATACAACGTGACAGGATAATCAACCCATCTAATGGAACACTACTAATTAACACTACCGTTCAAAACTTTGAAGTCACAAATTTCCTTGTCAATGTTGTAAATGACTATTGTAGCTGGAAACAGCTGATTCTTTAATGGAATATCTACATAGACCCATTATGAGCAACCATCACTCCTGTATTCCAATAGCGCGTTGTGTTAGCTAATCCAAGTTTAAAGGCTAATTGATCATTACAAAACCCTTTTTGCAATTATATTAGCACAGCTTAAAACTGGCCTCTAGACTAGTTGAGTATCTGGAGCATCAGAATTTGTGGGTTTGATTACAGGCTCAAACAAAAAAAAAAATTCTGAAACTCGTCAGTCTATTCTTGTTCTACGAAATGAAGGCTATTCCATGCAAAAAATTGCCAATAAACTGAAGATCTGTACGCCTGTTTAGATATTCCATTATAAATCAGCCTTTTCCATCTACAATAATCATTTACAACATTAACAATCTCTACACTATATTCTGATCAATTTGATGTTTTTTTTCAAAAACAAGGACATTTTTAAGTGACCCCAAACTTTTGAATGGTAGTGTATATACAACATTTTGGTCTGTTCTGCTGATGCTCTGAAGGTGTGTAGGCACTGGTTGGATGGGTCTAAACACCCTTTCCTGGTGTGGATGGACCACCACAACCTGGAGTACATCAGGGCAGTGAAGATGCTAAACCCGAGACAGGCCAGGTGGGCTCTATTCTTCGCCGGGTTCCAATTCATACTTTCCTATAGGCCAGGTTCAAAGAATGTGAAGGCGGATGCCCTGTCTCACCTCTATGATGTAGAGGAGAGGCAGGGAGAGGAGACCCACATCATCCCTCCATTCCGTATTATCGCGCCAGTGGTGTGGGATGTGGATGCCGACAGACATCAGGCCCTGGGTACGGAACCCGCACCTGCACAGTTCCCGGAGAACTGCTCCATTTGTGCCCAGTCTAAGACACCCAGACACCTCCCTTATGGAAAGCTTCTTCCCCTGCTGGATCCACAATGACCCTGGTCTCACCTCTTGGTGGGCTTTGTCACTGACCTTCCCCCCTCCCAGGGGAACACCGCCGTTCTCATTGTTGTGAACCGTTTTTCCAAAGCTTGTCACCTCCTTCCTCTGCCTGGGATCTTTTTACCCACGTCTTCCGCCACTACGGGATCCCGGAGGACAGTGTTTCAGACCGTGGCCCTCAGTTCACCTCACGCATATGGAAGGGGTTCATGGAACACCTGGGGGTCACGGTCAGTCTCACCTCTGGGTACCATCCTCCAGAAAATGGGCAGGTGGAGAGGGTCAATCAGGAAGTGGGCAGGTTCCTGAGGTGTTACTGTCAGGACCGGCCGGGCAAGGGGGCAGATTTTCTACCTTGGGCTGAATATGCGCAGAATTCCCTTCGGCACTCCTCCACTAACCTCACTCCTTTCCAGTGCGTGTTGGGGTATCAGCCAGCCCTGGCACCTTGGCATCTGAGCCAGACCGAGACCCCTGCCGTAGACGAGTGGTTTCGTCATGCTGAGGGGATCTGGAATGCTGTGCACACTCTTGTCGACACAAGGAACAGGCCGTCCGGCACCGCATTACCACCAAATCCGGACTGTCTTGTCTCATTACGTACACTTGATTCCCATTCAACCTGATTAGTATGTGTATATATATGCTCTCTGTTCCCCATTGTCCTTGTTGATTATTGCTCCATGTCCATTGGTCTTGTGAGTACCTGTGTTCTGTTGTATCGGCTTGCATGTTACCATATTAGTGTGCACTTGTTATTACGGGTCCCACCCCGTGTATTGTTATTACGGGTCTCGTCCCGAGTACTGTTATTACGGGTCTCGTCCCGTGTATTGTTATTACGGGTCTCACCCTGTGTATTGTTATTACGGGTCTCACCCCGTGTATTGTTATTACGGGTCTCACCCCGTGTATTGTTATTACGGGTCTCACCCCGTGTATTGTTATTACGGGTCTCGTCCCGTGTATTGTTATTACGGGTCTCGTCCCGAGTACTGTTATTACGGGTCTCGTCCCGTGTATTGTTATTACGGGTCTCACCCCGTGTATTGTTATTACGGGTCTCACCCCGTGTATTGTTATTACGGGTCTCACCCCGTGTATTGTTATTACGGGTCTCACCCCGTGTATTGTTATTACGGGTCTCGTCCCGTGTATTGTTATTACGGGTCTCGTCCCGTGTATTGTTATTACGGGTCTCGTCCCGTGTATTGTTATTACGGGTCTCACCCCGTGTATTGTTATTACGGGTCTCGTCCCGTGTACTGTTATTACAGGTCTCGTCCCGTGTATTGTTATTACGGGTCTCACCCTGTGTATTGTTATTACGGGTCTCACCCCGTGTATTGTTATTACGGGTCTCGTCCCGTGTATTGTTATTATGGGTCTCACCCCGTGTATTGTTATTACGGGTCTCGTCCCGTGTATTGTTATTACGGGTCTCACCCCGTGTATTCTTATTATGGGTCTCGTCCCGTGTATTGTTATTACGGGTCTCACCCCGTGTATTGTTATTACGGGTCTCGTCCCGTGTATTGTTATTACGGGTCTCACCCCGTGTATTGTTATTACAGGTCTCGTCCCGTGTATTGTTATTACGGGTCTCACCCCGTGTATTGTTATTACGGGTCTCGTCCCGTGTATTGTTATTACGGGTCTCGTCCCGTGTATTGTTATTACGGGTCTCGTCCTGTGTATTGTTATTACGGGTCTCACCCCGTGTATTGTTATTACGGGTCTCACCCCGTGTATTGTTATTACGGGTCTCGTCCCGTGTATTTTTTTATTATTATACCTTTGTTTCAACAAGGAACACAGACTGAGACCAAGGTATCTTTTCCAGCTGGGCCCTGCATATACATGTTTACACACAGTTTAGGTACGATGATTAAGAAACTACACAAGACAAACAAAACGATCTCATATAATACAAAAAATACAGCATTAGATTACATTTACACACAGGTTCTTCCCCTAACAGCACTAGAACTTGCATTACCCGAAACAGTTACAAGCAATACAAAAATAAAATCCTCCAATAAATATATAAAATGGGCGACAGGGGGACAAGAGTCTCAAGTTTAAGTTTAGTCTGCAGGCTATTCCATAGGCAAGGAGCGTAACAGGAAAAGGCAGCCATACCCAACTCTGTGTAAATCACATGGGCCTCAAGTGTAATCCATGCTTGAGACCTGGTTTTAGGAATTATAATTATAATATTGATGAGTGATGATAAATAAGAAGGTAGTTTATTCAGAAGTATTTTATAGACGAACACGAGAGCATGTTGTTCTCGTCTAACGGACAGCGAAATCCAACCCACATTTTGAAATAAAACACAGTGGTGAGTTCTGTAACTAGCACCCGTAATAAGCCTAAGTGCGCAATGATAAGTAGCGTCCAGCGATTTAAGTGTTGATGCCGTAGCATGCATGTAAATAATATCCCCATAATATGTAACAGACATAAAAGTAGCTTGCACAATTTGTCTTGTATTTGTAGAGGACAAACATGTCCTGTTTCTATAGAGGACGCCTAGCTTGATTTTGAGCCATATACAAAGTTCGTCAATATGCATTTTAAAAGGCTGTTTATCATCCAATCATATCCCTAAGTATTTATATGCAGAGACCTGATTAATTTGCTCGTAAGTGCAAGTGTATTTTCAACCAACTTTTTGAACCTATTAAAAATCATAAAATGTGTTTTCTTTGCACTTAAAACACGTTTCAGCTGTATAAAAGACCCTTGTAATATCTTAAAATCTGTCTCCAATAATAATAATGCTTGGTCAGCCGTTGAAGCGATAGAGTACATGACAGTGTCATCAGCATATAAATGAATTTGACACTTTCTTATCTCATCACTGGTATTGTTTATGTAGAGAGTGAACAGTAATGGACCTTGTGGGACCCCTTTAACCAACTCCAATGGCTCGGACTGGATTCCGTCGACTCTAACAGCCTGACTTCTATCCTTTAGATAGTCATGAAACCAACGACAGGCATCCAATCCCAGTCCTATTGATGGCAGTTTACCCAAAAGTATTGTATGGTCTACAGTGTCAAAAGCTTTCGATAAATCTATGAACAAGGCATCACAGTACCTTCTATTATCTAGGCCATTAGTAATATCATTTACAACACGTACAGTGGCCATAATAGTATTGTGTTTAGGTCTGAAGCCAGATTGATTACTAGAAAGAGTATTGTTAACACTTAAAAAAGATTGTAGTTGCCTATTCACCAATGACTCTAGAATTTTAGCCAAACAGGAGAGCTTAGAGATGGGCAGGTAATTATCCAATTCACTACCATCACCTCCCTTGAGGAGTGGTAAAACAAAATATGTTTTCCAAGATTTAGGAATATTTCCTATGACAAATGTTTGATTAAAGATATGCGTCACAAAACCAGCAATAATAGGTGCCGCACACTTGAGTAAATATGGATCCAGATTGTCAGCGCCTAATGATTTCTTAGAATCTATAGCAGATCATGCATATAAGTCCTCATCTTCTGTGACTTTTTGAAATTTAAAAAACGGCTTACTGTTTTTCACATCAGCTGAAGGCCGAGGGGCTGAAACAATAGACCGGTCAGGATCTTTCAAAAAGAAAACCAGCATAAATAAAAACATCACAAATTTCAGTTTGGTCACTGATGATCACAGATTCCGATGTAATTTGCTTCGGCAGGGAGAGTCAAGGAGTTTCAGCAGACTCTGTCATAGCAACAAGAAAATACCTAGATTTTGCCTTCTTTATTCCTCCGGTCCATTTATTTATCAATTGCCTAAAAATCAGCCAATCAGCTGTTTCACCAGTTGTCCTCGCCAAGGCCCATGCTTGATTCTTTGGCAGAAAAAGGATTTTCAAATCACAGGAGAACCAAGGATTAGTTCATTTTTTAAACACTAAGTCGCTTTAACGGGGCGTTGAGGATCAGCGTTGCAGAGATGTTGTTGCCTACTCTCGCCACCTGGGGTTGGCCTGTCAGGAAATCTAGGATCCAGTTGCACAGGGAGGAGTTCAAACCCAAGGCCCCTAGCTTAGTGACGAGTTTGGAGGGAAATATGGTGTTAAAAGCTGAATATAGTAAATAGCTTAAAGTTAAAGCTATCTAATTAATGTAACATTCAACCTGAAAATGAGTGTAACATCCCATGGCCACATTTTGAGCTTACTGTAGCTATACATTTTCTTCTTATGTAATCATGTTCAACATAGCATGCATAGGTTATCGTAAGTCAGTGGAGATCTTCACAATTCCTGTAATAATCTGTGCAGAATCTCGAGCAGCATTGATCACTTGCACCATTTATGTATGTAATCTCAACTGCAATTAATGTCATTTGGTTGTGATATTAGATGAAGCACAGTGAAATTACATTAATCTGTTGAATAAATGTACATAATTCTGACATTGTATTCCCGTTTCAATTTTGCTGTGCTTTTAAATGGTTGAAAGCTCAGTGATAGACATTTGGGTGACAAACTAAACTGAATATCAGTCATTGTTTTTCCATTGGAATTTGGTTGTGCTTTTAGATTGTGGAAAGCATAGTGATAACATACTGGAAATTCAACTAACTTTTGGCTGTCTTTTTGAGTGAGTGAATATAGGTTTTAATCTCATTGATCAACGTCACAACCAAATATTACCCAGTTATCCACATTCAAATGACGTGGTGTGCCCAGTGGGTGCCTTCTCTGACTGAAGAACAAACTGATTGGAGTTTGATACTACTTCTCTCTCCGGCATTGGGTTGTAGGTTGGTACATTGCCAGCTAGCGAATGGAATCCTTGACTTGCATGGACCCATGCATGTTATGGAGCACTCAGAATGCCTTTATCACCTGGCATATGCTTTAGAATGGTACAGGTGGATGAGAACACTGCTTAGTAGGAGATAGCAATTCTTTCAGAATCGACTGGGTGTGAAACCACAGCAGTTTACAGTTTTAGCACCGAAGTGAATCTGATCACTTCATGTTATCTTGATGTCTTATTGTTGACAGGATTTGGAATCTCTGAGCTTTAATGAATAAAAGTCTGCACCTTTCTTTATTGTGGTTTAATTTTGGATGTGTGATGACTACTGACTTGTTTGAACTGTTTCAGCCCATCTCTTCATTAAGTGAACTGCAATCTATCTTACAAGCTCTAGGCTAGAGATATGATAAATGATCTGCTTTGCTCTTTAAAGGTCTTCGTGCTGAGTGAAGTCGATGCAACACGGCATACTGTATATTGTCATTCACTGCATCAGAATTGTTGTAACGATAAAACAAGCAGTATAGGATATCAGAAATTCTACAAACTCATTGCATCTTGTGGCATTGTTAGTGACATTATTAACTGACTGTATCTTTTTTGTTCTTGCAAGCGTCAGTATTTATTGAGATGCCCATGTGGGATATCTAGTCATCCAGACCTCTAAACAAACAGCTAAGCTAATTTCCTGACTTTAGAGGAAGTCCTGTCTGGGCTTTTTCTGCATCCATCTCTGATGGGTGCCTGCAGTGAATTAGTTTGTTAGACACTGCTGGAGGTGTCTAATGGTTCATGTTTCCAAGGCAGTCTAATTTGTATTGTCATATTTTATCTGTAGCTCATGTCTTTATCCCTATCTAACCTGTCCTCAGATCCTCAGATTCTAATTTTTCCTCTGCATCTGTGCATCTCTGCATCTGTGACTAGAATAGCCACAGTAATGAAATTGCTGAATGTCTAAAGGAAAATTGAACTGTACATAGTTCAATATGGGTATTACAAGTCTTTCATTCAGATTTACCTTTATCTACACATACGCCTAATACATACATAAAACACTATTATTTATGTTGATTATTTGTTTAGATGATATAATTATGCAATTATGCATTTTATTGGATAAGGAGCAGCAACATTAACAATGGATCACAATGATGGGCTTTAACTTACAGCATATTTCTCCACAGACAAATAATGATAGCAACACCTTTGACGTACCATGGTATAATACCATTCAATGTGTGAATTTACTACCCCGCCATTGTTGATGCCCATGGCTGTATCTTGCAGCTGTTGTTAACCTGTCAGTGTAGAGGGTCTAGGCCAAAATTCCTAGAGGCAGCAGTTCCTCTCGAAGTGGCTCTGTTAAAATTGCATGAATACATTTCCACAGTAATGTTCTATCTATTATGGTTGAATGAAGAGCTGTTAATTAATGATGCTTCAGAAGAAATGTTAGGCTACTTCACTGGGTTTCTAGGCAATACCGTTTGTTACATTCAAAAGCATCTCTCAAGATAATTACAGGGAAAATGGTCTATTATGTCTTTACAATGCTCAACAATAAGCAACTCAGCACCTGACTATTAAATCAAATCAAATCACATTTGATTTGATACAGGCTTCGTAAACAATAGCTGTAACAGTCTAACAGTGAAATGCTTACTTCAGGGCGCATCTCAACAATGCAGAGAGATAAAATAAAGAAATAATAGAAAAATAATAAAAGAAGGAATAAATACACAATGAGTAACGATAACTTGGCTATAAACACAGGGTCCCAGTATCGAGTCGATGTGCAGGTGTACTACATGTAGGTAATTGAGGTAGATACAGTACATGGGCAAAAGTATGTGGACAACCTTCAATTTCAGCAACACCCGTTGTTGACAGGTGTATAAAATTGAGCACAGAGCCATGCAATCTCCATAGACAAACACTGGCAGTAGAGTGGCCTGTACTGAAGAGCTCAATGACTTCCAACGTGGCACCGTCATAGGATGCCACCTTTCCAGCAAGTCAGTTTGTCAAATTTCTGCCCTGCTAGAGCTTTAAGTGCTGACATTGTGAAGTGGAAACGTCTAGGAGTAACAACGGCTCAGCCGCAAAGTAGTAGGCTACATAATCTCACAGAACAGAACCGCCGAGTGCTGAATCATGTACTGAGTAAAAAGCACCTGTCCTCGGTTGCAACACTCACTACCGAGATCCAAACTATCTCTGGAAGCAACGTCAACACAATAACTGTTCGTCGGGAGCTTCATGAAATGGGTATCCCTGGCCGAGCAGCCGCACCCAAGCTTAAGACCACAATGCACAGAGCCAAGCATAGGCTGGAGTGATGTAATACTCGCCGCTATTGGACTGGAGCAGTGGAAACACATTCTCTGGAGTGATGAATCATGTTTCACCATCTGTCAGTCCGACAGACAGTTCTGGGTTTGGCGGATGCCAGGAGAATGCTACCTGCCTGAATGCATAGTGCCAACTGTAAAGTTTGGTGGAGGAGGAATAATGGTCTTAAGGTCCTTTCCTGTTTCAGAATGAAAATGCCCCTGTGCAAAAAGCAAGGTCCATACAGAAATTGTTTGTCAAGATCGGTTTTGAAGAACTTGACTGGCCTGCACAGAGCCCTGACCTCAACCCCATCAAACACCTTTGGGATGAATTGGAACGCTGACTGCGAGCCAGGCCTAATCACTCAACATCAATTCCTGACCTTACTAATGCTCTTGTGGCTGAAGCAAGTCCCCGCATCAATGTTCCAACATCTAGTGGAAAGCCTTCCCAGAAGAGTGGAGGCTGTTATAGCAGCAAAGGGGGGACCAACTTCATATTAATGCCCATGATTTTGAAATGCGATGTTCAACGAGCAGTTGTCCACATACTTTTGGCCATGCAGTGTATGTAAATATAGGTAAGGATAAAGTGACTGAAAATAAACAGTAGCAGCATTATATATGATGAATCAAAATAGTTAGTGCAAAAAGGGTCAATGCAGATAGTCCGGGTAGCTATTAGTTAACTCTCAGCAAAGGGAGTGAAGGAACTTAGATTCATGCTCAGCTCAGATTTGCTAAATCCTTTCCTTTTCCCCCCTTGCTAGCTCTGATGTTGCTGATAGCTTCCTTGTTGAGGAAAATGTACTTACTATGACTGTGATATGTGGTTGTCCCACCAAGCTATCTTTAAGACGAATGCATTAACTGTAAGTCGCTCTTGGTAAGAGCATCTGCGAAATTCCTAAAATGTCAATGTAAAAATGTAGAATCACTATAAATTCTATGAACAAAGAATCGAGTGACACAGATATGTTATGGGAAATTATAACATGACATTGCCATTCATTTCAGAAAGGTCTACTGGAGCAGCAGATAAACCATATGGATCTTTCACACCTTCCTGCCTTTGAAGTGAGAAATCCCAGCAGGAAATCCCCCAAATGAGGGATCAAATTCTGTTTGATGCCTTCTCTCACTGCATTGCAACATAAAACAATGAACTTAGATGCTTTTATGGTTGGCCACTGACTTGCATATAACCAAACTTGATATTTTCCTCTCCACCCATGCACCTGCTTATGACCTGCCGGTGCAATATGACACCACATTCAGGTTGACATCATGTCATCCAGCAATCTGTCTAGTCATTCATACTACTTTCTTAAGTGTGTTAGTGTCTTGTTGGTACGTTAGTGATTCTGTTAGAATGTTTCTAGATTTAATGATATCATATATGGCAGCAGCAACCACGTACACTGCAGTGCTCACAACCTTATTGTTGCCCTGGAATGCAACCTTTTCACCCGGATTACAAGATGGCACTCAAATGGCCTGGGCTGTCAAATGTGCCATGGTGATGACCACCCTGTTTTTACAAACCCAGTGCTCCCTTTCACAAACACGGTGTATCTGTTATTTAGCCTGCTGTCTTGCTCTGACTTGAGGTTAAAGGATAGACTACTCAGCCTATGGAAGCTTGCACGTCTAAATAGAATCTTACGCTCAATCCACAATTCTGACCTAAATTCATCAACATTTCCTCCAGTAGGCCTAACTGTAGCATCTGCATGAACGTTAAGCTCTTACATTTGCTGTGCTGGTATAACAACATGTGATTGTGAAAAGCAACACTTTTTCTGATTTTAAATAATGAACCTAGGCCTACTATGACAATATTAGTCTGTGAGTACCCCTATACCACAACAATCTGGTCTCTATTTCAGGCCTAAAGCAAAACATCTAAAGTAAATCCCCACTGTGATGCCATGCCTCTGACCCCATTACATGGGCTGAGTCACTGGCTAACTAGTGCTGTTCCGTGCCATCTCTAGGAGGGGTGCATCAAATCAAATCAAATCAATCAAATCACATTTTATTTGTCACATACACATGGTTAGCAGATGTTAATGCGAGTGTAGCGAAATGCTTGTGCTTCTAGTTCCGACAATGCAGTGATAACCAACAAGTAATCTAACTAACAATTCCAAAACTACTGTCTTATACACAGTGTAAGGGGATAAGGAATATGTACATAAGGATATATGAATGAGTGATGGTACAGAGCAGCATACAGTAGATGGTATCGAGTACAGTATATACATATGAGATGAGTATGTAGACAAAGTAAACAAAGTGGCATAGTTAAAGTGGCTAGTGACATAAGAATGCAGTCGATGATCTAGAGTACAGTATATACATATGCATATGAGATGAATAATTTAGGGTAAGTAACATTATATAAGGTAGCATTGTTTAAAGTGGCTAGTGATATATTTACATCATTTCCCATCAATTCCCATTATTAAAGTGGCTGGAGTTGGGTCAGTGTCAATGACAGTGTGTTGGCACTGACGTGATCTTCCTGCCTAGGATGCCGCCCCCTCGGGTTTGTGCCGTGGTGGAGATCTTCGTGAGCTATACTCAGCATTGTCTCAGGGTAGTAAGTTGGTGGTTTGCGGATATCCCTCTAGTGGTGTGGGAGCTGTGATTTGGCAAAGTGGGTGGGGTTATATCTAGCCTGGTTGGCCCTGTCCAGGGGTATAGTCGTACAGGGCCACAGTGTCTACCGACCCCCTCTGTCTCAGCCTCCAGTATCTATGCTGCAATAGTTTATGTGTCGGGGGGCTAGGGTGTCTGTTTTATCTGGTGTATTTCTCCTGTCTTATCCAGTGTCCTGTGTGAATTTAAATATGCTCCCTCTAATTCTCTCTCTCTCGCTCTCTCTCCCTGCCCTCCCGGAACCTGAGTCCTGGGACCATGCCTCAGGACTACCTGGCCTGATTACTCCTTGCTGTCCCCAGTCCACATGTCCGTGCTGCTGCTCCAATTTCTGTTCTGCCTGTGGCTATGGAACCCTGACCTGTTCACCGGACATGCTACCTGGTCCCGGACCTGCTGTTTTTGACTCTCTCTCTCTACCGCAACTGCTGTCTCGAACTCTTAATCTGGGCTATGAGAAACCAACTGACATACTGTATACTCCTGAGGTGAGGACCTGTTGCACCCTTTACAACCACTGTGTTATTATTATTAGACCCTGCTGGTCATCCATGAGCGTTTGGCCGTGTGCAGTTATAATCTCCACCCGGCACAGCTGGGGAGATTGGTTGAGCCAGGTTGGAGACCTGAGCCAACTCTCCGTGCTTACCGGAGGGAGTGTCGTACTGGTCAGGCACCGTGTTATGCGGTGGAGCTCACGATGTCTCCAGTACGCGTTCTTGTCCCCGTGTAATCCTTGGCCCTTTTACCAGCTGCCTCTGCCTTCCTTGCTGCTTCAACCTGCTCCCATGGCAGGCGATCTTTTCCGGCCAGGATCTCGTGTAGGATCTTTGCCGTCCAGGATGTCCTCCCATGTCCAGTCCACCTTACCACGCTGCTTGGTCTTCTTGTGGTGGGTAGTTCTGTAACGGTCGTCGGATGAAGAAGGATCGGACCAAAGCGCAGTGTGGTAAGTGTTCATGAATTTTATTAACACTGAACACTATAACAAAATAACAAAGTGAGAAACGACAACGAACAGTTCTGTCAGGTGCAGAAAACACTAAACAGAAAATAACTACCCACAAACCCAGGTGGGGAAAAGGCTACCTAAGTATGATTCTCAATCAGAGACAACGATAGACAGCTGCCTCTGATTGAGAACCACACCCGACCAAACACAAAGAAATGAAGAAACTAGAATGCCCACCCTAGTCACACCCTGGCCTAACCAAAATTGAGAATAAAAGCCTCTCTATGGCCAGGGTGTGACAATAATGCCTAGTTTATTACATCACAAACGTTGTTTGCGAGAGCAAACCGCGGTTTAGCAACATTCATGTCAGCCATATCCCCTGATTGTAGCTAATCACAGTAACATTTTTGTCAAGGTCTTTATTTTATCTACCTTTGAGTAATTTGAGTTAGATATAATTCCAATAATCAATCTTACCTGTATCAGGTAAGAAACGGGAGAGTGGGTAAAAGTTTGGGAAGAGGCGTAGGCCTATCTATTGTCGACCTGAAACAGGGTGTTTACTTTTGAGAAAAGTGTGTAATTCTCATAACAGTGTTTATTGTCATGTATTTCCTTCCTTATTCATAGCCTTTATCATTTGTCAGGTACATGTTCATGCATTTAGTTGTTTTATTCCAACATGTAGGCCTAAAAGGAATGCTGTGATAACAACATAGGCCTATTACCTGATGTTAATAATATGGTGGTAGTATATTCCACTAACACCGGCTTCCTGACATAGAGGGTATTTAATTCATTTGGTTTCAGTCCTTTGAATTCTACTAAGGGGCCAGAGTTCCTGTCAAGAAGCACAGTTTCGAATACTCCTACAGTTTTGCTTCAGTACTGCAGTTCAACTGACGCCTGGTCCAGAAAGACAAAATTCCTAATAAGACACTTTAGTCATCACCTTTGTGCACAGAACATTCATTGAAATACTCAAATAATTGTAGCTGAGAACACATTTTTTTCCATCACTCACAGCCGAAGATGTAAAAATGTTATATTCCACCATGTCTGCCGTGCTTTTTTTTGACGTCATCGCTGCTTGCACTGCTCCCTTTGCGCACTGAGTGCTTGTGTGCATGTGATGTTGGTCCGAATAAACCGGATGCAATATAGATGGTCCGTGAATTGGGGTATGCGAAAGTGAGTAGATTATCTTGGAAACAACTGTTGGCCATTTTAGACGCAGTCCCCAGTTCTTATTATACCTCAGTAGTAGTGCTGCAGTGGATAGCAGCTGTCTTATGGGCTCCTGACCAATTATGCTATTTTGTGTTTTTTTTACACTGATCTCAACTATTTTTGCACATAATGTCTCCGGCATCATTTCCTATTGTCAGGATTTGGCCAGGGTTGTTCCGGTTTTTGGTCACTAGATGCCCCCATTGTGCCTTTTGACCTTTTGTTTTCCCTTGATCCCCATTATTATTTGCACCTGTGCCTCGTTTCCCCTGATTGTATTTAAACCCTTTGTTTTCCACAGTCCTTTGCTCTGTGTTTGTATGTTAGCACCCAGCCCTAGTATTCTGTTAACTCTTGTTGATCCCGGTGGACGCTCTTGTGGAATTCTGTTTTTTGTTCTTATTTATTTATTTTTGAGTATCTTTTGAGGCTTTTTGTGCTATACCTACCACCTTGTGGATTTACCTTTTTTGTCTTGGAGGATTACCTTTGTTCTTGTGGAATTCCTTTTGAGGTTGTGGAGTTTCATGTGTTCCTGAAGGACTTCACTTTTTACTTCATTAAATACACCGTCTCAAGTACTGCTGTGTCTGCCTCATCTTCTGGGTTCTGCCGACTATTCGTGGCTCAGTTGGTTAAGTGACTGTTTCTCACTCCGGAGACCCGGGTTCGTAACCGGGTCCTGACAGAAACACAGAGCCCCCATCCTGATACTACCGACTACGGATGAACCGTTTGTGGTGGAGGTAGACGCCTCAGAGGTTGGTGTTGGAGCTGTCCTGTCTCAGAGGGGTGAAGACAAGAAGCTTCATCCGTGCGCTTTCTTCTCACACCGGCTTACCCCGGCTGAGAGGAACTACGATGTGGGGGATCGTGAACTCCTAGCGGTTAAGATGGCATTGAAGGAATGGAGACACTGGCTCGAGGGGGCTTCTCACCCGTTTCAAGTGCTTATGGACCACAAAAATCTGGAGTATATCCAGCAGGCGAAGCGGTTGAACTCTAGACAAGCTAGATGGTCTCTTTTCTTCAATCGATTCCAGTTTATCCTCACCTATCGGCCCGGGTCGAAGAATCTCAAACCGGATGCCCTGTCCCGAGTCTACGCTCCTGCCATTCGAGATGACACGGACATGCCTGTCCTTCCTGCTGCTAAGATCGTGGCTCCGATTTCGTGGCAAGTTGAGGATACCGTGAGACGAGCTCAAGCTATCGAACCGGACCCGAAAGGGGGTCCTGCCAATCGGTTGTTTGTCCCCAAGGCAGTGAGGACTCAGGTCCTTCTGTGGGGGCACTCCTCTCGCCTCACCTGTCACCCGGGCGTAGGTCGCACCTTGGAGTTCATCCAGCGTAAGTTCTGGTGGCCTACCATAAGAGAAGACGTTGCCTCTTTCGTCAATGCCTGCCCCGTGTGCTGCCAGGGCAAATCTTCTCACCTCCGCCCTCAAGGACTCCTTCACCCTTTACCTATTCCCCACAGACCCTGGTCCCATATCTCGTTGGACTTTATTACTGGCCTTCCTCCATCCCATGGCAATACTACTATCCTAGTCATAATCGACAGGTTTTCAAAGGCGGCCAGGTTCGTCCCTCTGACTAAGTTACCTTCTGCCAAGGAGACGGCTGAGTTGGTAATTAATCATGTGTTCCGAGTCTTCGGCATTCCTCAAGATATGGTTTCTGACAGAGGTCCCCAGTTCGCCTCAAGGTTTTGGAAGGCCTTCTGCCAACTCATGGGTGCTTCTGCCAGTCTATCTTCAGGGTACCATCCGGAGTCCAACGGCCAAACAGAGAGGATGAATCAAGAGCTGGAAGCCACCCTCCGATGTATGACTCGTAACAACCCGTCCACATGGTCGTCCTTCATTGTTTGGGCCGAATACGCACACAACACCTTGCGCTCCTCCTCCACTGGTATGTCCCCGCACGAGTGTCAGTTTGGTTATGCCCCTCCATTGTTCCCGGACCAGGAGGCAGAAGTCAGAGTGCCTTCAGCCTTGAAGTTCGTCAGACGCTGTCGGCTTATGTGGAGGAAGACCCGTCTTAATCTTATGCGTTCCTCACAGAGGTACCAACAACAAGCCAACAGACGTCGCCGTCCCGGGCCTACCCTGCGCCCCGGCCAGAGAGTCTGGCTCTCCACAAGAGACTTACCACTACGGGTGGAGTATCGCAAGCTGTCCCAAAAATACATCGGTCCCTTTAAGGTTGCCAGGAGAGTTAACCCAGTTTCTTATCGCCTACACTTACCCAGATCCCTTAAGATTAATCCCACATTTCACATTTCCTTATTAAAACCTGTTGTTTTTTCTCCCCTTGTCCCGGCAGACAGACTTCCCCCTCCGCCTCGTGTCATTGGAGGCCAGCCGGCTTATACCGTCCATCGGATACTGGATTCCCGCCGGGTGCAGCGGTCCTGGCAGTATCTGGTGGACTGGGAAGGCTACGGTCCCGAGGAGCGCTCCTGGGTTCCTGCCAAAGACATACTGGACCCTGACCTCATTCGTCAGTTCAGGGCTCTCCACCCTGAGAGAGCTGGTAGGAACGTCAGGAGCCGTTCCTAGGGGGGGGATTCTGTCAGGATTTGGCCAGGGTTGTTCCGGTTTTTGGTCACTAGATGCCCCCATTGTGCCTTTTGACCTTTTGTTTTCCCTTGATCCCCATTATTATTTGCACCTGTGCCTCGTTTCCCCTGATTGTATTCAAACCCTTTGTTTTCCTCAGTCCTTTGCTCTGTGTTTGTATGTTAGCACCCAGCCCTAGTATTCTGTTAACTCTTGTTGATCCCGGTGGACGCTCTTGTGGAATTCTGTTTTTTGTTCTTGTTTATTTATTTTTGAGTATCTTTTGAGGCTTTTTGTGCTATACCTACCACCTTGTGGATTTACCTTTTTTGTCTTGGAGGATTACCTTTGTTCTTGTGGAATTCCTTTTGAGGTTGTGGAGTTTCATGTGTTCTTGAAGGACTTCACTTTTTACTTCATTAAATACACCGTCTCAAGTACTGCTGTGTCTGCCTCATCTTCTGGGTTCTGCCGACTATTCGTGGCTCAGTTGGTTAAGTGACTGTTTCTCACTCCGGAGACGCGGGTTCGTAACCGGGTCCTGACACCTATGACCGAAAACAGCTTCTGGACATCAGAACAGCAATCAATAACCTCAAATTGGATCAACATTTCTACTTCAACAAGTCCGAAGCTCTTGAAATTATGCTTATTTTGGACCAGGCCCTAATCCCTGGGTCTCGAAAAAGGAAGCAGCGTCAAAAGAGAGGCCAGCGAGGCAACATCCTGACGATACTACGTAGGCGAGCAAATAGATCACCATGGCCTTCTGTTCTATTGGCGAACGTCCAGTCACTTGAGATCAAACTGGATGAGCTCCATTAGAGACTATTCTATCCACGGGACCTGAACATTTTTAATATCCCATGTTTCTCTGAGCCGTGGCTGAACGGAGACATGGATAACATACTGAACATCTCGCATGTTTTTCTATGCATCCTTAAGACCGGAAGGCAAACTCAGGTAAGATGAAGGGAGGAGGGTGTGTGTCTCTTTGTTAACAATAGCTGGTGCACAATCTCTAATGTTAAGGAAGTCTCTAGTTTTTGCTCGCCTGAGTTAGAATAGCTCATGATAAGCTGCAGACCATACTATTTACTGAGTTTTTATCTATATTTTTAGTAACTGTATATCCATCCCAAACTGATGTTGGCACTAAGATTGGAATCAACAAGCTGTATTGGGCCATACGCAAACAAGAAAATGCAGATTCAGAGGCAGCATTACTCGTGGCCGGTGATTTTAATGCAGGGAAAATTTCAATACATTTTACTTCATTTTTACAAGCATGTCACCTGCGCTACAAGAGGTGACAAAACTCTAAATCACATATGCTCCACATACAGAAATGCCTCCTTCACCCTCCTTTTGGCAAATCTGACCATAACTCTATCCTCCTGCTTCTTGCTTTCAAGTGAGAACTCAAACAGGAATACCAGTGACACGCTCAATACAGAAGTGACCCAATCAAGCGGATGATAAGCTACAGGACTGGTTCGCTAGCACATACTGGAATATGTTCCGGGATTTCTCCAATAACATTTGGGAGTTTACCATATCAGTCACCATCTTCATTAAGTGCATCGACGACGTCATCCCCACGGTGATTGTATGTACGTACGTACATACCCCAACCAAAAGCCATGGATTACAGGCAACATGTGCACTTAGCTAAAGGCTAGAACTGTCACTGTCAGGAGTGGGACACTAATCTGGACGCTTATAAGAAATCCTGCTACGACCTCCAAAGCATCAATACAGAACTAAAATCAGATCCTACTACACTGTCTCTGATACTTGACGGATGTGGCAGGGCTTGCAAACTATCATGGTTTACAACGGGAAACCCAGCCACTAACTGTCCAGCAACACAAGCCTACCGTACAAGCTAATTTCTTTCTATGCTTGCTTTGAGACAAGCAACACTGAACCATGCATGAGAGCACCAGCTGTTCCTATGTGAGTAAGACCTTTAAAAAGGTTAACATCCGCAAGGCCATGGGGCAAGACTGAATACCAGGACGCGAACTCAGAGCATGCGCTGACTAGCTGGCAAGTGTCTTCACTGACATTTTTAACCGATCACTGACCCGGTCTATAATACCAACTGGTTTCAAGCAGACCACCATAGTCCCCATTTCACTGACATCTATAGCCATTATATGTTTTGAAAGGCTGGTCAAGGCTCACATCAAGACCATCATCCCAGTCACCCTGGACCCACCTGAACAAAATGAATACCTATGTAAAAATGCTGTTGATTGACTACAGCTCAGCATTCAACACCATAGTCCCCTCCAAGCTCATCACCAAGCTCAGGACTCTGGGACTGAACACCTCCCTCAGCAATTAGATCCTGGACTTCCTGACGGGCCGCTCCCAGGCAGTGAAGGTAGGCAACAACATATCCAACACACAGAACATCAACAAAGTGGCCCCTTAGGGGTGTGCGATTAGTCCCCTTAGTCCCCTTAGTCCCCTCCCCCTATTCCATGTTCATCCACAACTGCGTGGCTGCACACGACTTCAACAGCATCATCAACTTTGCTCACGAAACAATGGTGGCAGGAATGATCACCAAAGATGATGAGGCAGCCTATAGGGAGGAGGAGTGTGACCTGGCATTGTGACCTGGCAGTCCCTCAACGTCAGCAAGACAAAGGAGCTGATTGTGGACCAAAGGAAAGAAGGGTGAGCTCGCCCCACCGAAGTGAAGCGGGTCGTGAGCTTCAAATTCCTCACTGTTAACATCACTAAGGAATTAACATGGTCCACACACAGCAACACAGTTGTAAATAGGGCACGGCAGTACCTCTCCCACTCAGGAGGCTGAAAAGGTTTGGCATGGGCACTCAGATCCTCAAAATATTCTACAGCTGCACCATTGAGGTCATCTTGACTGGCTGCATCACTGCTTTGTACGGCAACTGCAAGGCACCCTGCCGCAAAGTGCAACAGAGGGTGATGAGTACATCACTAGGGCTGAGCTCCCTGCCATGTAGGACCTCTATACCAGGCGGTGTCAGGAGAAGGCCCAAACATTTTTCCAAGACTCCAACCACCCAACTCATAGACTGTTCTCTCTGCCACTGCAAGGCAAGTGGAGCAATGCACCAAGTCTGGAACCAACAGTACCCTGAACAGCATCTACCCCCAAGGCATAAACCTGCTAAATAGCTAATCAAATGGCTACCTGGGCTACCTACAGTGACCCATTTATGCACTGACTCTATGCACATACACTTGACTCTACCCACACACTCACACATATGTACACTGACACCATAACACACACATACACACATGCACTACATATGCCCACACACATATAAAATGCGCACACATACACCACCGTTAAAAAGTTTGGAGTCACTTAGAAAAGTCCTTGTTTTTAAAAGAAAAACACAATTTTTGTTCATTAAAATAAAATAGATCAGAAATACAGTGTAGACATTGCTTAAATTGTAAATGACTATTGTAGCTGGAAACAGCTGATTTTTATTGGAATATCTACATAGGCGTACAGAGGCCCATTGTCAGAAACCATCACTCCTGTGTTCCAATGGCACGTTGTGCTAGCTAATCCAAGTTTATCATTTTAAAAGGCTAATTGATCATTAGAAACTCCTTTTGCAACAATGTTAGCACATCTGAAAACTGATTAAAGAAGCAATAAAACTGGACTTCTTTAGACTAGTATCTAGAGCATCAGCACTTGTGGGTTTGATTATAGGCTCAAAACGTTGTGTACTGCTCCCTTCACAGAACAAACTGGCTCTAAGCAGAATAGAAAGGGGAGTGGGAGGCCCCGGTGCACAACTGAGCAAGAGCACAAGTACATTGGAGTATCTAGTTTGAGAAACAGACGCTTCACAAGTCCTCAACTGACAGCTTCATTAAATAGTACTGACAAAACACCAGTCTCAACGTGAACAGTGAAGAGACGACTCCAGGATGCTGGCTTTCTAGGCAGAGTTCCTCTTTTGAGTGTCTGTGTTCTTTTGCCTATCTTAATCTTTTATTTTTATTGGCCAGTCTGAGATGGGGCTTTTTCTTTGCAACTTTGCAACTCCCGGTGTCGCCTCTACTCTGTTGACATTGAGACTGGTGTTTTGCATGTACTATTTAATGAAGATGTCCTGTTTATTGGTTAGAAGCCTTGCCTACAGCTTTATAAAACATTGAGCTTTCAACACAATTTGTGATACATTTTCTGTAGGATATTGCATTTAGGCCTAGAGATAAATAGATGTAGTAGATATAACTAGATGCACCAGACCTACAGTGGAATATATTTGAATTGGTTTGTTGACTTTGAATACTGGTCCTAATTGAATAATCATCTCAGGAAGATATGCTCATAACATTCACTATGCAATTACCATGAGGTATTACACAAATTACCCTGACAGTCGTGAAATTAAACTACAGCTGTAACTCCCTCCATTTGGATGGCTGTGACTAATTCCAAATGGCCAACGCATATAAATGACCGTGTGCCATGTAATAAAAAAAACGATCTATTTGGCTTTGAATGTGGAAATTAGAGCATGCAGGGTGTGTATTGAGAGCCTGACCGGTGCTGCATTTGATTTGCACGCGTTTTCACGTGTCATCAGTGAGCGCTTCACCACCTCTGCACTACCGCTGAAGCCCGGGGATGCGCAGAATGTTAATACATCTCGACTCAGAGATCACTCTGTCACAGTATTCCTCCAGACTGGCAGCATTTTTTGAGTGTCTTGGTTGTTGAAAGACTAAACCAAAGCACCTGTGAGTGAGAAGGCGACGTCGGAGTTGAAGCTCTGTCACTGCTGAGCTAATTGTTTGGGTGCCTCGGGATTACATCGAGGAGCATCTCCACCAAACCAAGAGGAGAGAGGCATATGCGGGACCTTTTACGAATGTAGTGTGCACGGACTGGGATTCTGTGGACCAGCGTTTACGCGCAACCTCTCGATGGGATTCTGAATGAGAGAGCCAAAGCTGCTACGAAAATGTATATATATTTTTAAAGGACATAGAGACACTCGATAAATACCACCACTTATGTCCGGCTCATTTCTCTGATCATACAATTTCATGAGGAGGAAAAAACATTCTGTTTAACAACTCAGTAAGTATTTATTAGTTGACTTGATAAGCTTCTACATATGTCAAAAGGCTACTTTAAATGTCTCTCATAATAGTGGATACAGTGCATGTCAGTATGAGTGTCTATGCATTCCACAATCGCTCCTCATAGGCTATTAGACTACAAGTATTTTTCGAAATGCTGGGAAGTTTATTTTTAATTTTCAATAAATGAAAAGGCAGTGAGAAATATCCGAATTATTTTATAGTTAGCAATGTTATGGCAACTGCAACGTAAATCACACGGTCCATTGTTATGGTTGGTTTTGTGGCTAGCAAGAATAGCCAAATGAGAGGTAAAAACACCTAGGGGGCTGAATTATTCCTGAACACTGCAATATACCCCTGACATATAGGAAAGGATTGTGTCCATTTTATTTGAGCTCAATTGGTTTTGAAATCCCTTCTGAAGAGTGGCAATCTTTTTCTTGCTTCACATTTTCACTTATGGGCAGTGGCAAAGGTGAAACAGAAACAACCCCCTGATTCAATAATTTATTACACTTCCTGTCTTCTGAATTGTAGAAAAAGCTATTTCATGTTAAAAACAAAATATATTGAAGTGTGTAAGGGGGAACCATCAGACGGGATATATAATGGTTGTGCATGATCATCTCATGCATAATTGAGCCGTGAATGGCTGCTTCAGGCTACTGAGATCTGTCTTGGTGCTCAGGCAGCTCTGTTAACTCATCTAGGGCACAAGGGGCTGCTTTGCTTTGTGCGGTGCGGCCAGGGAAGGTACAGTAGTCTTCATAACTCTTGACTGCAGATAGGCTATAATGCTGAGGTTGGTTGCAACAGAGCCCCTTTTCTCCACATAGTCAGATGCACCTTGTGTCTCTTGAACACAATCTTTTCCATATTAAACTGTGATTAGTCATCCAACACATAATTCAATTATGCTTTTAATTATGTTGTTATGCTTTTAATTATGTTGCTGGCATTGTATTTTGTATTGTATTTTTCCTGATAAGTACTTTGACTCCTCTAACTGTGTGGAATGATTGTCTACAGGCTGCCCTCTGGGGGACCTTTGTGACCAAAACCGTGTCACGTTTGTTCTATTTTCTCTAGCTAAATGCATATATGAATGTCTCAAAACTCTGTCTCTTCTGTTTTGACCATATAGTGGACCCCTTAAAAAAGATAGAACACCAGCTGCAGCAGAATTGCATATGCTCAGCCAATACACGTCTTCAAAGTATGAGCTATTCATGGGGGATTTTGATCCCTCTCCTCTATTCATGTTTATTTATAGATTTCTTTAGCATGATTTGCTCATCTCATTTTGTGGCTAACAAGAACAGCCAAATGAGAGGTGAAAACATCATAAGCGCCTATGGTGCTGAGTTATTCCTGAACACTGCAATATAACCCTGACATCTATTACTACAGAGGAAAGGGTTGTGTCCCTTTATTTGAGCTCAATTGGTTTTGAAATCCCTTCTGAAGAACATCAGAGAGGCAATCTTCTTACAGTAAGTGCATTTCTGTTTTGAATATAGTGCTGTACATGGATGCACAGAGATCTAGCTCTAGTCTAGAGATAATCTGTCCCTCTACCTCTTCATTCCACACATCCCACACCTCCAACACAGTGATGTATCTATGGCTATTGGGATGTGGGTCTGGAGATATGCGACCACAATGATGGGGTTGTGGAACGGATCACTTCTCACTGTCTGATAAAGTGATGCTACAGAGGTTTTGTATAATTTCAGCCAGCAGTCTTGAAAGCAGTGCTCACGAGCCAAAACAGGTCCTCGAAAATTGTGCACAGTTGTGTACTACGTCATTTGTCCATTCATATGATATGTTATGTCGTTGCTATTCGTACGATATGTTACACATTTGTAAGTGCTTAAGATCCCAGACTGCCTCTTTAAGTGCATTTACTCTTCTGCCTGGCCCCATGGTTTGCAGCAGCTGCTGGGTTCACCAATGCATTGGACCCTTTGTTAACATCTGAGGGAATGGCTGGATTATACTGTTTGTTGTCTTTTGAACAGTGTGGCCTTCCAGGAATTATTTTGTTTTTCACAGTTATAAGAACCTTCCTTCTTTGGCAACATTTTTTCACCAGATAACTGTCAATCACCCCACCCTTTGTGCACAGCTGTTATTGGGGTGTTAAACAAATTCTCTCACTTAATGTGTGAAAACATTTAATTTCTTCCCCTGAAAATATCTTGCTACATAAAATGTAGTTTAATGGATTACATTTGTGACATATTGATTGTCTTCAAATGCAATATTGTTGATTAAAAACCTTAATCTTTACAAATAATTTTAAATTTTGAGGTTTGGCGTTACTTTCTCATTTTCAGTTAACCATTCATCTGTTATACTGTACTGTAGCTACATAAAACAATTGTGACTCAACGTCACTATAATGTTTCTCTGAGTGACAGAAGTGAGAAACGTAATAACATTCGCCTCTTTTTGGGCTCTGTCTATATTACTCATCGATGTGATCTGTGCATTATTGGTCTTAGTCACAGCCAGTTTGTCCGTTCTAATCATATGTTATCTTATGCGCGCATGTATCTAACGACATGTCAATCAGTCATCTTTATGGAGCGTCTCAGTGTTCTGCATTATGTGATGAGCTTCCATGGCAGCTGCACTTAAAACAGCAGACAGAGACATCTCAGGAGAGGCATTCATATGATTATGTAAAACCATTATTTAATTGGATGGAAATGGAACAAAGTTTTAAGGAGAGCAAGAGAGGCAGTAAAGTAAGAGGTTACAAAATATATTCCAAGTCACTACATTGAAATGGTCTTGGACAAACACCATTCAGTTACTCAGTGCATTTAGAACATCATTGTGTAACAATCTCAAAGACTTCTTTCAATGCCCTTGTTCCGTTCTTTAATACCCAACTTTGATATCCTAACCATGTGCAATGCAACATTTATTCATCCTCATTGGCCCATATGAAATGAAGTCTACTCAGTAGCCGGATCGCTGGATAAACTAAACAGTGAGGCACACTCAGATGAAGATGAGCTCATTATCTTAATCACAGCGCATGGTGGAACTTAGAACAGAAATCATGTCTCTGGTCGATGCTGGCCTTAGAGATTTTCCAACGGAGTGCAATAATAGTGATTACAGCACAATTATATGTATCCTGTTCTAAAAAGAGACAATCTTCAATATGAATGAGGTTTTAGATGGGGCTTGTCTTGTCATACAGTGAATAGCCTACCTATGATCTGTTTTTCTAATCTAACTGTTTAACAGTGTCTCCTTTTGAGGTGTACACTACAGTATATGCTGGTCCAGCTTTGTTTGCCATAGGTCATGTTGCATCAGAAAACAACTCACCCTCTCTCTCATGTTGTGATGGAACCTCTCTCCTTTACTCCTGCCATTATTAGATTCTTTGGAGTTATGCATCCCCTCAGGGGAGAACGAATGCCTTTAACCACCTCTCCTATCATTTATGCACCAAACAACAGCCCCTCTAACCAAGAAGTCATCTAATTTACTCTGGAATACGTTTAGCCATTGACTTTCATTAGGCTTAGCTATTGTGAAGGTGAAACTGTGATGCCTCATTACATTTGGCAGAGCAATCTCGTATTCATAATTTCACTTCACCTCCGCCAGTGCATAATGATATCCAGCCATCCTTACCATTATAGTACATGGCCAAATAGAAGACAGACTGTCATTATAATGCATACCTACACTGAGTGTACAAAACATTAAGGACACCTTCCTAATTGAGATGCACCCCCCTTTTGCACTCAGAACAGCCTTAATTCATCAGAGCATGGACACTACAAGGTGTCGAAAGCGTTCCACAAGGATACTGGCCCATGTGAACTTCAATGCTTCCCACAGTTGTGCCAATGCCCATGTTGACTCCAATGCTTCCCACAGTTGTGTCAAGTTGGCTAGATGTCCTTTTGGTGGTGGACCATTCTTGAGACACAGGAAACTGTTGAGCATGAAAAGCCCAGCAGCGTTGCAGTTCTTGACACAAACTGGTGCGCCTTGCACCTACTACCATACCCTGTTCAAAGGCACTTACATTTGTTGTCTTGACCCTCTGAATGGCACCCATACACAATCGATTTCTCAATTGTCTCGAAGCTTAAAAATGCTTCTTAACCTGTCTCCTGTCCTTCATCTACACTGACTGAAGTGGATTCACTTGGGCCTCCCGAGTGGGCACAGCATCTCAGTGCATGAGGTGTCACTACAGACACCCTGGTTTGAATCCAGGCTGTATGACAACCGGCTGTGAATGGGAGTCCCATAGGGCGGCGCACAATTAGCCCAGTGTCGTCCGGGTTTGGCCAGTGTTGGCTGTCAATGTAAATAATATTTGTTCTTAACTGACTTGCCTAGTTAAATACATTTTTATTTTTTAAATGTTTTAAAACAAGTAGCGTTAATAAAGGGTCATAGCTTTCACCCGGTTTTACCTGTCATGGACAGAGCAGGTGTCTTTAATGTTTTGTATTTGCAGTATGAGCTCTTCATTTTTGATGAACTCAGTGGAGATATTTTGCTTGACATGTTGACTGCCCAACTTGATTTCTCCCACAAGCAGGGGTTCCAACATGTCAAGCAAAGTCTTCACCAGAGTATGTGAGCGAAAACCATTTAGGCCAACCTCTCTGCTCAGCCTGGAAAGAGTGGCCAAAAGGGTGTTTAGCATCCCCAGTGGCTAAATGTGGAGAGGATATTCTCCACTGCTGACCGGCTCTCCAGGTACCATCGCATGAGCCTGAAGCCACAGACTGGCCAAACTCGTGTTTCTAAAAATGAATTCTAAAAATGAATTCAAAGTCACTAATAAGTCATTTTTCGTTTAATTTGTATTTAATTCTAAGTAAGTCACAGACTATATGCACAATTTATAGACTATAATGATTTAATACAATGAAATGTTGTTTAAATGCTGCGCGTTTATGTCCCTACCAGCCTATTGTGTCGCAATTATAAATACAATGTATTTCTTTGTAGGCTATAGCCTTGAAATAATTGAAATAATTTAGCCTAAATAATTCAGTTTTCCCCCTTCTTAGGCTCCTTGTCCGGCCTCCTGACCTATTTAGAGTGTTTATATGCTGTTTAATATGACATGTAACCTATTTGAAATTATGTGAGCTTCTTAAATTCACCTTTCACCTTCACCTTCAAATGCTTTTCATTCAAATCCATATGGTTTGGTTTCAATACTTTAACTATTTGTAGATCCAGGTAGTCACACAAATAGATGGGTGTTGGTTAAATTGGGATTTTAATGAATGGATTGAATTTGGAGCGGGAGTTGTTTTTCCTGTGAGCATGGAGCGGCTTTTAGCAGAGTGGTAGGAAAGGACATGGAGCCCAAGCACCGTTCCATGAGCAATGAGCGGGATTTCCAACAGCTTAACTCCGCTCACATACTCTGGTCTCCACTGAGGTAGTCAAAATAAAGAGCTCATCTTGAAAATACTAGAGGTACAGTCTGTCCTCCATGGGTCCCTGCATTAGACCGGGAAGGATAGGATGGGATGACTGGGAGGGAGCAGAGCAAACCAGACACACTGAGGAATGTGGCACACATCTCTACCCAGTATGATCTCAAAGCGTGTAATCCAATGTGACACAATTTTACAGTGGCAAAATGCCCCCTAAAACTTGAAAGACACCAGGAAATACACTCTGAGACACACTGTGCCCCGTAATTACAGCAGATGAGGAACAATTGCTGGCACTAGGACCATGGTGCTAAACCAGCACTGGCCGGAAGATTATGTAATCTATAACCAAATGAGATCACCCCCCTGAAGAGTGTGTTCTAGGTGACAGTGTAGGTGGCTTCAGGAGGCTGGTGCTTCTTGCAAAATGTGACTCAGTGACTATACTGTTCCCTTTAAACTGCATACACAATTCTGTCTTGGTTTGTAAAACATTTTAAGACTATGAAACCATAGTTTTATATGCCATGTTACTGCTATATTAAGAATGCAAAAGATAGTAGTACCCTATTGGGTTAATCCACAAAAGTGTCACGTTCTAAAAATGTGGAGAAGGGATAGGGTGCTTAATCCTGAGAGGAATATCAGTTACCTGTGGTAATAGGGATGTATTGTCGGTCAAAGCTTTAGGAAAGAAAGCTTTTACCATTGGAATATTGCTTGAATTGGAATTGTAGAAATTAGGCACAAGTTCCAGATCAGAAATGCTTTAAACTTGTCAGACAATATTATGTGTGGTGCATGTGCATTCAAATCAAATGTTATTAGCCACATGCGCCGAATACAACAGGTAGACCTTATAGTGAAACGCTTACGTACGAGCCCCTAACTGAACACCTAACCAAAAAATACGGATAAGAATAAGAGATAAAAGTAACAAGTAATTAAAGAGCAGCAGTAAAATAACAATATATACAGGGGGGTGCTGGTACAAAGTCAATGTGTGGAGGCACTGGTTAGTTGAGGTAGTATGTACATGTAGGTAGAGTTAATTAAAGTGACTATGCATAGATGACAACAGGACTGGTGTGGAGAGGGGGGGTGGCAATGCGAAGAGTCTGGGTAGCAATCAGGGTGCTCTCGATGGTGCAGCTGTCAAACATTTTGAGGATCTGAGGACCCATGCCAAGTCTTTTCAGTCTCCCGAGGGGAATAGGTTTTGTCGTGCCCGTATCATGACTGCCATGGTGTGCTTGGGCCATGTTAGTTTGTTGGTGATGTGGTCCACCAAGAAACTTGAAGCTCTCAACCTGGTCCACTGTAGCCCTGTTGATGAGAATAGGGGTGTGCTCGGTCCTCTTTTTCCTGTAGTCCACAATCATCTCTTTTGTCTTGATCACGTTGAGGGAGAGGTTGTTGTCCTGGCACCACATGGCCAGGTCTCTGACCATCTCCCTAAAGGCTGTCTTGTTGTTGTCGGTGATCAGGCCTACCCCTGTTGTGTCATCGGCAAATTGAATGGTGGTGTTGGAGTCGTGCCTGGCCGTACAGTCATGAGTGAAAAGGGATTACAGGATGGGGCTGAGCACGCACCCCTGAGGGGCCCCAGTGTTGAGGATCAGCGTGGCGGATGTATTGTTACCCACCCTTACGGCCCATCAGGATGGGTGCGGCCCATCAGGAAGTCCAGGATCCAGTTGCAGACGAAGGTGTTTAGTCCCAGGGTCCTTATCTTATTGATGAGCTTTGAGGGCACTATGGTGTTGAACGCTGAGCTGTAGTCTGAATAGCATTCTCACATAGGTATTCCTTTTGTCCAGGTGGGAAAGGGCAGTGTGGAGTGCAATAGAGACTGCATCATCTATGGATCTGTTGGGGTGGTATGCAAATTGGAGTGGGTCTAGTGTTTCTGGGATGATGGTGTTGATGTGAGCCATGACCAGCCCTTCAAAGCACTTCATGGCTACAGACGTGAGTGCTACGGGTCGTTAGTCATTTAGGCAGGTTACTTTAGTGTTCTTGGGCACAGGCACTATGGTGGTCTACTTAAAACATGTTGGTATTACAGACTCGGACAGGGAGAGTTTGAAAATATCAGTGAAGACACTTGCTAGTTGGCCTGCGCATGCTCGCAGTACATGTCCTGGTAATCCGTCTAGCCCTGCGGCCTTGTGAGTGTAGACCTGTCTAAAGGTCTTACTCACATTGGCTGCGGAGAGCGTGATCACACAGCCTTCCGGTACAGCTGGTGTTCTCATGCATGTTTCAGTGTTATTTGCCTCGAAGCGAACATAGAAGTAGTTTAGCTTGTCCGGTAGGCTAGTGTCACTGGGCAGCTCTCAGCTGTGCTTCCCTTTGTAGTCTGTAAAGTTTTGCAGGCCCTGCCACATCCGACCAGCGTCAGAGCCGGTGTAGTACGACTTGATCTTAGTCCTGTATTGATGCTTAGTTCAGACTTCGTGAGCATGGCATAGGCTCAATGGAAAGACTTCTCTCTAGCTTCTGACTGTGAAACCAGGTTCGAAAGCTTTTGAAAGGGAATATTGAAAACCTTAGTAAGTAACCCAATGCAAAAAGAATCAAATAATTTAGGAGTGATTTCATGTAATAATATATGTATGATGTATCATTTCAATGGATTATGAGGTAATGGAATAAATATCCACAAACTCAGGACTCAGCACACATTTCATTTAATTGGGCTAAGATTTCTGTCATGAGACCTTCATCAGAGCAGGGATGGATTATAAATTAAAATGACAAGCAAGGGGCTTCCAGTATTGCGCAGAGCTGATCAGTCGTATCTTTTTCAGCTCCGCTACAAATTTGAAATACATCCTGAAATAAGTTCACTCTTAAGCTTAATGTACCAGGAAAGGCAGTGATAGTTTATTAGCTTCGTAAACCCACAATGCCGACAAAGAAAAGTCATACCAAAAAGGCAGACTTAATAAGTGAAAGTTTAACGTCTGAGGACGAAGGCGTCGTGCTAGCTTCATGTGCTAGAGGTGGAAGCAGGACTGAGGCGACAAACATGTGCAGTGCCGTTAGCTCCAAAGATATCTTCAAGGCCATCAAAGATATGCAGAATTCTCTATCAAATTCGAAAATGTACTGTCTGCAATGGACGACGTTACTCACCTGTGTGTGGATCTGTTGAGCACCTTATACAGAGTGTCACTGTGAGGGGGAGGTCTGTTAGAGACTGAGGTAAGATGGTTAATCACACGTTTGTGCTTGATTGTTAGGCATGTGTTTTTGTACGTTGACGTGCTTTAAAGCGTCCTTTGTGTTTTTGTTTATGGTGGTAACAGAGGTCTATTGGTATATTAGGCTGATCCAATGTGCTCTTATGGGGCAATGTTCTATTTCATGTGTACCTGGTAAAGTCGATGACTCATAGTGTTAAGGTTAAATTTACATCCTGGAACTGAATGGGATTAAATAAAATCGCCAAAATAAAACAGGTAATAAGTAGATCAAAACAACTTCAGGCGAAGATCATATTTTTGCAAGAATCACATCTATTATCTGGCGACATTCCTAAGATATGCCTGGGTGGCCTGGGCAAATCATTGCAGCCTCACTTAGTTCCCATGTAAGGGGAGTTATTATTCTTACCCATAAGTCCATTCCATATCAGATATTGCAAACAATTTGTGATCCCGCCGGCAGATATGTTATTATTATTATGTACCTTGCTGTCCCAGCAGTTCACGAAGATCACTCTGTTCCCAACGAAGATGTCTCTGAATTCTTTAATGATTTGTTTTTAAACCTTTCCACACTTCCAGGTAATTGTATTGTTGCAGGAGACTTTAATTGCACTTTGGATCCTGTTAAAGATCGCACCTCAGGTTCGAACTACTCCCACAATTACGCTTTATGAAGGATTTAAACTTAACAACGATTTGGTGAGAAATGAAACCAGATGATGTGGAATACTCCTGTTACTCTAGCACTCACCAGACCTATTCCTGAATCGATAATTGTTTGATCTCAGCAGCATTACGCTCTACGCTCTACAATTGCTTTAATGATAGCATTGTTATATTTTCTAATTTAGTAGGTGACCCACCTAAACGGCGCTTCCAACCTAAATGGCTGCAAGATACAAGTTTTACAGAAAACATTGGACAGCAAATTGACGTATACTTTTCAATTTAATACAACAGACTTAAACTTGTACTAGATGGGAAGCCTCTAAAGGTTTCATAAGGGGTCAAATTATACATTTCACCAACTCCAAATCAAAAAATACTCGTCAAAAAAGGAAATGACTTGAAACTAAAATTAAAACTCTGGAGAGAGAAATTTTCCTCACCAGTTCCACAGGTGCACACAAGAAGTTTCTCTTGTTCAGGGCTCAATATAACAGAATTTCTATGGGTAGAGCTGCAGCAAGCTTATTGAGACTAAACCAATTTTATTATGACCAGGGTGAAAAAGCTGGGAAGCTGTTGGCCTGGCGATTCAAACAGCACTAAACCGAGAGAGCAATCAATTCAATTCAGGATGCAGTGGGAGCTGTGACGGTAGACCCTTGGCAGATAATACCTTTAAATCCTTTTATGAAAAATGATATGCATCAGAGTATCCTCCTGAAATTGATACCCAGGCTAGCTTTTTTAGATAGATTGGAGTTTCCCAACATTTCTGATGAATCTAAGGATATTTTTAATGCTGAGCTGACTGTCGGAAATTTCCAATGCAATTGATAGTATGAGGGTGGGAAGGGCATCTGGCCCATACATCTACAAAAGATTTAAAAACAAACTGTGCACTCTCCTCCTGGATATGTTTTAGGAATCTTATGAAAATGGTTTCCTGCAGTTCTGATCAATCTGCTCCTAAAACCTGGAAAGCTTCATCCTCTGTCAATCACCACATCCTCATCAGCAGACTCAACAGCCTTGGTTTCTCAAATGATTGCCTCGCATGGTTCACCAACTACTTCTCTGATAGAGTTCAATGTGTCGAATCGGACGGCCTGTTGTCCGGGCCTCTGGCGGTCTCTATGCGGGTGCCACAGGGATCAATTCTTGGGCCGACACTCTTCTCTGTATACATCAATCATGTCGCTCTTGCTGCCAGTGAGTCTCTGATCCACCTCCACGCACACGACACCATTCTTTATACTTCTGGCCCCTCTTTGGACACTGTGTTAACTAACCTCCAGACGAGCTTTAATGCCATACAACTCTCCTTCCGTGGCCTCCAACTGCTCTTAAATGCAAGTAAAACTAATGCATGCTCTTCAACCGATCATTGCCCGCACCTGCCCGCCCGTCCAGCCTCACATTTTAGTCCTATCTGGTGAAACCACAGTTTCCCTCCTGGGAGAGCTGATCCAGGTTTCCAACTATGGGCCAGCAAGCGTTTAATAATCTTGTTAGGGCTAGGGGTTCCACTAGCAGAAAAGGCAGAGCGTGAAATTAAAAAATATTCTTTAGAAGTATTTAGCTTTCATACATTCACAAGTGCAATACATCAAATTAAAGCTTACATTCTTGTTAATCTACCCATCGTGTCCGATTTCAAAAAGGCTTTACAGCGAAAGCACACCATATAATTATGTTTAGGTTAGAGCCTCGTCACCAAAACACATACAGCCATTTTCCAGCCAAAGAGAAGAGTCACAAAAAGCAGAAATAGAGAAAATTAATCACTAACCTTTGATCTTCATCAGATGGCACTCAGGACTTCATGTTACACAATACATGTATGTTTTGTTCGATAAAGTTCATATTTATATCCAAAAATCTCAGTTTACATTGGCGCATTATGGTCGAAAACATCCGGCGGATTTTCAAAGAGCCACATCAATTTACAGAAATACTCATCATAAACTTTGATAAAAGATTATGCACAGAATTGTAGATATACTTCTCCTTAATGCAACCGCTGTGTCAGATTTTAAAAAATCTTCATCAGAATGCACTACCAGGCATCCCAGTTCCACAATACATTTTTGTTTTGTTCGATAACGTCCATCATTTATGTCCAAATACACCCTTTTTGTTAGCGAGCTTAGTAAACAAATCCAAACTCACGAGGCGCAGCCAAGTCCAGGCGAAAGTTCAGACGACAAGTTCAAAAAGTTATATTACAGTTCATAGAAACATGTCAAACGATGTATAGAATCAATCTTTAGGATGTTTTTAACATAAATCTTCGATAATGTTCCAACTGGAGAGTTCCTTTGTCTTTAGAAATGCAATGGAATGCAGGTCGCTCTCACGGGTGTGCGCATGATCAGCTCATGGTTGAAACAGCTCTCATTCGCCCCCACTTCACAGTAGAAGCCTCAAACAATGTTCTAAAGACTGTTGACATCTAGTGGAAGCCTTAGGAAGTGCAATATGACCCCATAGAGACTGTATATTCGATAGGCAATGAGTTGAAAAACTACAAACCTCAGATTTCCCACTTCCTGGTTGGATTTTTCTCAGGTTTTCACCTGCCATATGAGTTCTGTTATACTCACAGACATCATTCAAACAGTTTTAGAAACTTCAGCCGGTTTCCTGTCCAATACTACTTATAATATGCATATATCAGCTTCTGGGCCTGAGTAGCAGAAAGTTTATTCTGGGCATGCTTTTCATCCGAATGTGAAAATGCTGCCCCCTATCCCAAACAGGTTTTAAGGAAAGTTTGAGACCTGTATAAAGACGATATTTTTATGTCACTTGAAGTACTCATAGCAAAGTATGACATTCCTAGAAAACATTTTTAAAAATATTTACAGCAAAGGAGCTTCCTCACAGCTGCCTAAATCCAAAACCTAACATAACCCCTTCTGTCCACTTTAGAAAATACGATCTCAACCCATTGTAATGGTAAGGGTAGAATTTCAGCTCTACACAATATGCTCAACCAAATCCTCTGCGCACACACCAAACTCTTGGAATGAAGATATTTGGAAGGACATAGACTTGGACGAATGGAGTAGTATACATGTATGTACTAAGGCTCAGACACAAACTGTGAATGCTCGGCTAAAACTATTGCAGTACAATTGGTTTTTGTGAACATATGTAACCCCTGCTAAGTTAAATACGTTTAATAGTACAATTCCAGATATATGCTACAAGTGTAATCAGTCTAAAGGGACTGTTTCATTGTCTGTGGGACTGTGAGAAAATCCAAGATTTTTAGAAGGATGTATCACATATGATATCCCAAATAGTGTCCGTAAAATTGCCTCTCCATCCCAAAGTGTTTATCCTGGGGTTGTACCCAATCAGTCATCATCTAAAGGATCAAGTTCAAACACTTATAGATATGTGCTTGTTGCAAGAAAAACGCTTGATAGCTCTTGCCTGGAAAAGTGTGAACAGGCCTAGCATTGCCCAATGGCTTAGGGAAATGTATTGCCTAACTATGGAAAAGATAACATATACGGTTAAAGGTAAACAAGACACTTTTGAAGAGATTTGGGGGCCATTTTTGGATTTTGTTGAGCAGAGCGATGTGTGTGAAATATTGGCTAATGAAGGGAACTCTGGGTAGTGTACTATTCCTTCCAAGAGTTCAGTTTGTGCACAGAGGATTCAGTTGAGCCAGACTCTAGCATATTGTATAGAGCTGAAATTATCATTACAATAGGTTGAGATCGTATTTTTGTAAAGTGGACAGAAGGGGTTCTGTTAGGTTTAGTTTTTTTGCATGTGGGGTGGTGGTGAGAGATATCCGATTTGGCTTGTGGCGCTGTGTTTCATCTGAAATTTGTCCCAATTATGTTCTATCCTATTGGATCAGACCACTGTAAAATGTGATTTTGGTGGTTTCATGCTTCTGTAACACTTTTGTTTTGTCTTAGTTGTTTCATCATTTATTTATTTACATTTTTTGTATCTGTTAACTTTTGATGTGGTTTTGCTATAATTTTTTCCCCTGTAATATCTCTGCTTATATATGTCTTGTTAAATAAAAATCTATAAACGTATTGTTCAATTAAAAAATATATATATATCCCACCTCTGCAAAAATGGGATGCATATTGAGAGAATAAACTTTTTTTCTGCTAGTCAAAGGAGATACAGAAGACCGGTAGTGTTTTGAAAGGAACATTTATCTATAGTATTTATTCACAAATGCGTAAGTTTATCTCATTGTATGCTGTACCAGCTACAGTATGTGCCACATATTAGGCTATATGTTAGTATCTGGTGTCTGCCAGTTTCTATTAATAGGCTGAGGAAAGTCCATTTTGAGGTCAATCATTTCCAACCCCCTCTTTCCTGTGATGTTTAGCATATTTGTGCTTGTTGATCAGATTCACAAGAAATCCACTGAGATGGTTTAGTCATGAAAAAACAAGCCCACTTGGCAATTATTTGTGTCACTATTCCATTACTTTGCCCAAGATAAACAGTAGTTCCATAGAATAGGTACTGTTTTTTTAAGCTTTGATTCATTGCAGCTGAATCATATCCACACTTTTTCCAAGTTTGATACATATTATCTTCCATAGAGTTTGTCTAGACCAGGTATTATGGAGAACATTTTAAAGTGTCACATATTTTTATTGATTTCTTTTATTTGACTAGGCAAGTCAGTTAAGAACAAATTCTTATTTAGAATGACGGCCTAGGAACAGTGGGTTCAGGGGCAGAACGACAGATTTTGTACCTTGTCAGCTCGGGGGTTTGAACTTGCAACCTTCCGGTTATTAGTCTAACGCTCTAACCAGTAGGCTACCCTGCCGCCCCATGATGGCTGGCTATGCATCCATCTGGTATTGAAACGTGATGCGTGCCTATTTGCTTTTTTTTATACATATATATGTCCTTTCTTACTTACCCTCAATTTGTCAACACTTGTATTTTACATTACATTTAGTCATCAAAGGGCATACACTATAATTAATAATGTAATTAATCAACCATTGCATACAGTAATGTTGTAATGTGCATGTGTTGTCCTTAGTGAGTGGATTTAATTTACACTGCTTTCACTGTTTGTTTTTTACTTCAAGTCTTCTAAAAACTATTGAAGAATAAAGAACATGAATAGTGCAACTTTTGCAATACTGGAATCATGTTCTGTTGTTGAATGCTTGTCATATTTGGCTCAAAATGTCTTATTTTAATTATTTCTATAATTACTTTCCCCTTAGATTAAGATTCTCGTAATCAAGGGAGAACATTCCATTCACAAGCAATTGGATGAGAGTCGTATTTGCCCTTGGCAACTGAAGATGATGTTACTATGGAAACGACTTCTGCTGCTATCAATCATTGGTTGCCTTGCCGGTAAGATGTTCTACTACACATTTTATTCAGGAAGAGGTATTTACAGTTATCATTCTACAAGTTCCTAATCCTTTATGATTTTCCATCAGTGGAATGATTCATGTTTATATTAACGTTGTTACTTGCAAAATGTAAGTAGGCCTTATTGCTCTTTTTGTTACAAATGAGAAACTGGTATACATTTTTGGCAAGTTTACTGCAATACCGCTGAATGGAGCACTGTTTGAAGTTGACAGTATGACACTGATGTGTGTGCCCTATGTTGTCTATTTGGTCTCATATGGAAATGTAAGAGATCTCATGCTTATGGTGTTGCCTACATCATCTTAAAGTGCTATATGCATTCTCCGTATTCGGCTTGACAGCGTGCTATGAACTAAAAGGAACCATTCTAGCACTGACTACACAATTTTACAGATTCTGTATTGCATTACTTTGGATGGCAGGCAGATTCCAAGCCTAGTATTTGCAACCAACCATGTTATATTTTATACAGACAAGGTTAAATTGATTAAAATGCAGTTTTTCATTTACGCTAGGCTACTTCCCCTGTTGCCCTTCAGCCATCTCTTGGGCAGCCTACTGCATTTGCACCTCCAGGGACATCTGGGATTCCATTCCTATTCCTGTGTATGAGATGTCAGAGATCCTTATCAGAATCCTTGGGATGGAACTACGCCTGTATTTCATCCCAAACCACTTGCCACACTGACCCTGTGGTCAACTGGGATTGGGATGAAAATCTCTCTCTCTTTCTCTTTCTCTCTTTTTCCACTGAAAGACAACCACAGCAAATAATAATTATAAATAATAATAATAATATATTAAACTTGTATAGTGCTATTCATTACATTAAATAAATATCAAAGTGCTATAACAAATAGGAGGTTGAATTGTTTTAGTGTGTGCAAATGACATTGCAAATCCAAATGTATGTCATTTTGATTGTTTTCGTAACGGGATTCTTCCGTTGAAGGAGAGGCGGACCAAAATGCAGCGTGGTTATTTTGATACATCTTTAATGAAGATGATAAATGAACAATATACAAAAACAAGAAACGTGCAAAACCGAAAACAGCCCTATCTGGTGTAACAAACACAGAGACAGGAACAATCACCCACAAAACCCAACACCAAACAGGCTACCTAAATATGGTTCCCAATCAGAGACAATGACTAACACCTGCCTCTGACTGAGAACCATATCAGGCCCAAACACAGAAACAGACCAACAAGACATCCAACATAGACTGCCCACTCAGATCACATCCTGACCAAACAAAACATAGAACATATAAAGCAAACTATGGTCAGGGTGTGATAGTACCCCCCCCCCCCCCAAGGTGCAGACTCCGGCCGCAAAACCTGAACCTATTGGGGAGGGTCTGGGTGGGCATGTGTCCGCGGTGGCGGCTCTGGTGCTGGACGTGGCCCCCACTTCACCATAGTCTTAGTCCGCCCCATTGTCCGCTTCCGTGGCCTCCTAACCACGGCGACCCTTCTAAATGAACCCACTGGACTGAGGGGCAGCTCGGGACAGAGGGGCAGCTCGGGACAGAGGGGCTCTGGCAGATCCTGGCTGACTGGCGGCTCTGGCGGATCCTGGCTGACTGGCGGCACTGGCGGCTCCTGGCTGACTGGCGGCACTGGCGGCTCCTGGCTGACTGGCGGCACTGGCGGCTCCTGGCTGTCTGGCGGCACTGGCGGCTCCTTGCAGACTGGCGGCACTGGCGGCGCTGGGCAGACGGGTGGCTCAGGCGGCGCTGGGCAGACTGGCGACTCTGATGGCTCTGGGCAGACGGGTAGCTCAGGCGGCGCTGTGCAGACTGCCGACTCTGATGGCGCTGGGCAGACGGGCAGCTCCGGCAACGCTGGAGAGGAAGGCTCTGGCAGCGCTGGACTGGCGGGAGACTCCGGCTGCGCTGGAGAGGAGGAAGGCTCTAGCAGTGCTGGACAGGCGGGACGCACTATAGGCCTGATGCGTGGTGCCGGCACTGGTGGTACTGGGCCGAGGACACGCACCTCAGGGCGAGTGCAGGGAGGAGAAACGGGGAGTACTGGGCTCTGGACACGCACAGGAAGCCTGGTGCGGGAGGCTGCCACCGGAGGGCTGGTGCGTGTAGGTGGCACTGGATACACCGGGCTGTGCAGGTGCACTGGAGCTCTTGAGCACCGAGCCTGCCCAACCTTACCTGGCTCGATGCCCACTCTAGCCCGGACGATAAGAGGAGCTGGTATATACCGCACCGGGCTATGCACCCGCACTGGAGACCCCGTGCGCTCCACAGCATAACACGGTGCCTGCCCGGTCTCTCTCGCCGGTAAGCACAGGAAGTTGGCGCAGGTCTCCTACCTTGCTTCGCCATACTCCCTGTGTGCCACCCCCCAATACATTTTTGGGGCTGACTCTCGGGCTTACTATCGCGCCGCCGTGCTCGCTTCGCCAACCTCATTCTCCTGTAACCTTCCTCGCACTGCTCCATCGAATCCCAGGCGGGCTTCGGCACTCTCCCTGGGTCGACCGCTCACCTGTCTATCTCTTCCCAAGTTGTGTAGTCCAGATTCTGCTCCCATGTCCCGAAATCCTGACATCGCTGCCTCTCCTGCTCCTCGTAATGCCGCCTCTCTGCTTTCGCTGCCTCCAGCTCTGCTAAGGGGCGGCGATATTCCCCTGGCTCTGCCCAGGGTCCTTTTCCATCCAACTCGTCCTCCCAAGTCCATGCGTCTTGTGATGCTGGCTGCTTCTCACCACGCCGCTTGGTCCTGTTGTGGTGGGTGATTCTGTAACGGGATTCTTCCGTTGAAGGAGAGGCGGACCAAAATGCAGCGTGGTTATTTTGATACATCTTTAATGAAGATGATAAATTAACAATATACAAAAACAAGAAACGTGCAAAACCGAAAACAGCCCTATCTGGTGTAACAAACACAAAGACAGGAACAATCACCCACAAAACCCAACACCAAACAGGCTACCTAAATATGGTTCCCAATCAGAGACAATGACTAACACCTGCCTCTGATTGAGAACCATATCAGGCCCAAACACAGAAACAGACCAACAAGACATCCAACATAGACTGCCCACTCAGATCACACCCTGACCAAACAAAACATAGAACATATACAAAGCAAACTATGGTCAGGGTGTGACAGTTTTGACATAGCTTATAGCTAATTCACAGCTATTTCTCAAAGGAAGGTGGTGTAGACTAAATCAGCATAGCTAATATAACCATCAAACTTAGCATGTGACTTTAATATCTATGACCTCAGTCAAATGGTTCCTGGGGAAGGCAGCACTGCAGGCACTGGGGTTGTATGTGAAAAGGTCCAGAGGATATTGAGATCAATCAGCCTCACTAGGTATTACATGTGTAAATCATGTTGAAACCGTTCCTTACTTTTTAAAATGTAAGAGCCGCTGCACACTGGGATTCCAATGTTCTTCAATAAGTATACTGTCCTATAGGAGAGATTGATGCAGCAGGGTTTGGAGACATCGAAATCGGATGGCCAAAAAGTGTTGAGTTATTGATGGGCCACTTTTGATGGACTGCACTCTTCCGAATGATGCAGCATTCCAACATTGAATGTGTAGGCTTTAAGGGTCTCAACAATCAACACAAGTATCCGAAACATAAGGTCTTAGATTACAAATAAAAACGTCCAACATATTTTGAGGTTTGCAGAGTGATGTAACACTAACAAAGCGGGAGAGATTTGTTGCTTATCATAAATCGTCTTGCTTCCAAATGGATTCACACGGCTGCAAGCATGTGACTGACGTTTCAACGGCACATAAAGTCTCCATGGTTTTTGCACTGCTCAGATGCTTTTTTGTGGTGCCAACATTGAATTAGTTCTGCCAACAAGAAGGTTTTTCATGGATTAGAATTATTAGAATCATCGGGGTTAGTAGCATACTATTTCATAAAATAATGGTTTCCTTATCTCTCGTCAAAATCAAATATTTTAATGGCCCTGTCGCTCTTGTACAGTGTATTACCATCTTGTAATCAAAAACATGGTTTTCAAATGTGTCATCAATTTTTGTCACCTCTGTTGGTGAGTGCTGGCGTGTCAGGATTCGCAAGTTTTCACCCTCTACCTGTTTGTTCAGACTAATTTGTTATCCTTAGATGTTAGATGACTGAAATGTCACACATTGACGAAAGCCAATTGTTTAACGCCTGAGTATCACAGCCTGTGTTTCTTATGTTCTCCAGCTCATGCACAAGATGTCCTGTTCCAAGGGCCAAGATGGAGAACAGAGCCCAGTGACCTCATTCTCCCCAACAACTCCCCTGACCAGGAAGCCACCATTACATGTGAGGCAGAGGGGAAACCCTCCCCACAATACAGGTAATGGATTCCATCTATTTACATTATAATTCCACAAGTCAGTGTGGAACTGACATTGGCATTCATTTAACATGAAGAACATAACATCCAAGCCAGACAGTTAACCAGACAGAGAAAATGATTCGTAGGGCATGCTCATTCCAAAACCCACAGGAACTTTAAAATAACGAACGCGTTTAGCTATGATTTAGAAGGGAAGTCGCCAACCATTAGCTTATAACTACTTCAGATATGTGAGTGTAGTTATCTTTATTACAGATTTGATTTAGGTTGCTCTTGGATTGAAGCTAACGTGTGCTGCACTGAAATCATTAGTAATGTAGGGAGATTTCAATGACTAGATTCTCTAATATCCCTCCGGTTATTCCCCGGTGGTGAGTGTGCCTGTAAATGGCAGCCCGCACTGGTTTGGTGGTAGATTGTGTTTCATAGCTTGGTCAGCATCATGTAAATGCACAGCAAGCAGTTGAGAGAGGCAATAACCTTGTGAGTGACATTCCCTTCTTAAATGCTTACATTTCCTCTAATGCGTCTGTGCTGAAAACATGGTCTTAGAGCAGCAGCAGGGGTTATCATTATACTTGTTGTGCAAGCTGAGCGATCCAAGGATGAGCTGAACCATTACAACTTGAACTGTTTGAAAAATAAATTGAGTGGATGCGTTCCCACCATCAAGCTAAACAATTGTGACTTTTAGTACTGCTCTGACTATTCAGGCTTAAATGTTTCTGCACAGGTACAAGCATATATTGTGGTTATGAATATGTTGTTAAATTATGCCATAGTCAACTGTGACACATAAAGTGGAATAGCTCTTGCATGCTGTGAGTAAAATACTCTTTAGATGTTTAAGTGCAGCTCAAAAGTTTCCTGCATTAGTAAAGTAACATCGATATGTTATCGCTGGTTTAATATTGGATGGATAAAACATTAGTCATCATAAGCAATAAAACATATTATGATTGTTTTTTATGCAGGCTAATAACTTACTCCAAGTGTGTCTAAATGAGCTATTTCACATGATTAATGTCAGTTCTAAAATCCAATCCAAGACAAATGAAAGACAGTCCACGCTTTCGTTGTGAACATAGACAGAACCCAAGTCAATCAATTGAAAAGCAGGACTTCAAGCCCACATTTTACGTAAGCTATTTGTAATAAAACAAAATGAATACAGAGCACAGGTCTTAGAATAGAAGTGAGTCACTTTATTAATAATGAAGCAAACCCCCAAGCCTGCATCGTTTAGACCTTGGACTCACTGCGAGAGAAGGGATCATTTGTGGCTTTATTTGGTTTGCACCAGAGTGTATGTTTGACACTGACTGTTCTTGACTTGTGTCCCCTCCGGCAAGGAAAGGAATTTTGTCTTGATGATTAAAAGCGAAACAATAATGTTTAGCGATAGGCCTACGTTTCATAACACAAAATACTCAAGACCTCAAATACCCCCAATGAACTGCCCTAGCTGTCCCTCAGAGCTGCAAATGGACAAGCTTTGACCTCCACGATTCTGCAGGAACGCATCAACTAATATTACTCAGTTTCTTGTCAAATAATACTGGAATCACAAGATCTAAGAATTGATATTTTGTCTGTTCCAATTCATTTTTTACCATTAAAGTGATGCTCTTTAGTACAGTCTTTATTTTGTATATTTCATTACCAGTCTCACCCCGCCCACCCCACAACGTCACACGACACCACTCCACCCCACACGTCAATCCACACCACACCACACGTCACTCCACACCACACCACACGTCACTCCACACCACACCACACGTCACTCCACACCACACCACACCACATGTCACTCCACACCACACCACACGTCACTCCACACCACACGTCACTCCACACCACACCACACGTCACTCCACACCACACGTCACTCCACACCACACGTCACTCCACACCACACCACACATCACTCCACACCACACCACACCACACGTCACTCCACACCACACCACACGTCACTCCACACCACACCACACGTCACTCCACACCACACCACCCCACACATCAATCAACACCACACCACCCCACACGTCACTCCACACCACCCCACACGTCACTCCACACCACCCCACACGTCCTCCACACCACCCCACACGTCCTCCACACCACACCACACATCACTCCACACCACACCACACATCACTCCACACCACACCACACATCACTCCACACCACACCACACGTCACCCACACCACACCACACGTCACTCCACACCACACCACCCCACACATCACTCCACACCACACCACGTCACTCCACACCACCCCACACGTCACTCCACACCACCCCACCCCACACGTCACTCCACACCACCCCACACCACACGTCACTCCACACCACCCCACACGTCACCCACACCACCCCACACGTCACTCCACACCACCCCACACGTCACCCACACCACCCCACACGTCACTCCACGCCACCCCACCCCACACGTCACTCCACACCACCCCACAAATCACTCCACACCACCCCACAAATCACTCCACACCACCCCACACGTCCTCCACACCACCCCACACGTCAATCCACACCACCCCACTCCACACCACCCCACACCACACGTCACTCCACACCACCCCACACGTCACTCCACACCACCCCACACGTCACTCCACACCACCCCACACCACACGTCACCCACACCACCCCACACGTCACTCCACACCACCCCACACATCACTCCACACCACCCCACACGTCACTCCACACCACCCCACACCACACGTCACTCCACACCACCCCACACGTCACTCCACACCACCCCACACCACACGTCACTCCACACCACCCCACACGTCCTCCACACCACCCCACACATCACTCCACACCACCCCACACGTCACTCCACACCACCCCACACCACACGTCACTCCACACCACCCCACACGTCCCCACACCACCCCACACGTCCTCCACACCACCCCACACACCACCCCACACGTCACTCCACACCACCCCACACCACACGTCACTCCACACCACCCCACACGTCACTCCACACCACCCCACACATCACTCCACACCACCCCACACGTCACTCCACACCACCCCACACCACACGTCACTCCACACCACCCCACACGTCACTCCACACCACCCCACACGTCCTCCACACCACCCCACACGCCACACCACACGTCCTCCACACCACCCCACACATCACACCACACCACCCCACACGTCACTCCACACCACCCCACACGTCACTCCACACCACCCCACACGTCACTCCACACCACCCCACAAATCACTCCACACCACACGTCACTCCACACCACACCACACGTCACTCCACACCACACCACACGTCACTCCACACCACACCACCCCACACATCACTCCACACCACACCACGTCACTCCACACCACCCCACACGTCACTCCACACCACCCCACCCCACACGTCACTCCACACCACCCCACACCACACGTCACTCCACACCACCCCACACGTCACTCCACACCACCCCACACGTCACCCACACCACCCCACACGTCCTCCACACCACCCCACACACCACACGTCCTCCACACCACATCACACCACACCACCCCACACGTCACTCCACACCACCCCACACGTCACTCCACCCCACACCACACGTCACTCCACACCACCCCACACGTCCCCACACCACCCCACACTTCACTCCACCCCACACCCCACATCACACCGATCCACAACAACCCACGTCACACCGCTCCACTCCACACCACGTCACTCCACTCCACCCCACCCCACATGTCACACCACACGTCACCCCACACCACACCACCCCACACGTCCTCCATACCACCCCACACGTCACTCCACCCCACACCACACGCCACACCACTCCTTACGTCACTCTACACTCTACCCCACTCCACCCCACTCCACACATCACTCCACACGTCACACCACTCCACCACATGTCACTCCAACCCACCCCACACGTCAGTCCAACCCACCCCACACGTCAGTCACACAACTCCACTCCACCCCACATGTCACTCCACCCCACCTCACTTGTCACTCTGCGCCACTACAACCCACGTCACACCGCTCCACTCCACACCACATCACTCCACTCCACCTCACCAAACATGTCACTCCACCCCACACCCCACATCACACCGCTCCACTACAACCCACATCACATCGCTCCACTCCACTCTAACCAACGTCACTCCACTCCACCCCACCCAACATGTCACTCCACCCGACACCCTACATCACACCGCTCCACTACAACCCACATCACACCGCTCCACTCCACCCCACATGTCACTCCACCCCACCCCACATGTCACCCCACATGTCACTCCACCCCACATGTCACCCCACATGTCAGTCCAACCCACACCACCCCCTATGTCACTCCACCCCATCTCAACGTCACACAACTCCAATCCACACCACATGTCATTCCAACCCACATGTCACTCCACACTACCCTACATGTCACTCCACTCCACCACACCCTACATCACTCCACTCCACCCAATATTTCACTCCACCCCACATGTTACTCCACCACACCTCATGTCACTCCACCGCACATAACCCCACGTCACACTACTCCACTCCACCTCAAATGTCACTTCACCCCACCCTAAGTCACACCACTCCACCTGACATGTCACTCCACTCCACCCCACATGTCACTCCACTCCACCCCACATGTCACTCCACTCCACCCCACATGTCACTCCACTCCACCCCAAGTCACACCACTATTTTCCACCGCACATGTCACTCCACTCCACCCCACATGTAACCCCACTCCACATGTCTCTCCACTCCACCCCAAGTCACACCACTACTCTCCACCGCACATGTCACTCCACTCCACCCCACATGTAACCCCACTCCACATGTCACTCCACCCCACCCCACATGTCACTCTACCCAACCCCACATGTCACTCCACCCCACATGTAACCCCACTCCACATGTAACTCCACTCCACTCCACATGTCACTCCACCCCACCCCACATGTAACCCCACTCCACATGCAACTCCACTCCACTCCACATGTAACTCCACCCCACTCCACATGTCACTCCACCCCACCCCACATGTCACTCCACCCAACCCCACATGTCACTCCACCCAACCCCACACTTCACTCCACCCCACTCCATTCCACATGCAACTCCACTCCACATGTAACTCCACTCCACCCACATGTCACTCCACTCCGCCCCACATGTCACTCCACTCCGCCCCACATGTCACTCCACTCCGCCCCACATGTCACTCCACTCCGCCCCAAATGTCACTCCACTCCGCCCCACATGTCACTCCACTCCGCCCCACATGTCACTCCACTCCACCCCACATGTCACCCACTCCGCCCCACATGTCACTCCACTCCGCCCCACATGTCACTCCACTCCGCCCCACATGTCACCCACTCCGCCCCACATGTCACTCCACTCCGCCCCCCACATGTCACTCCACTCCGCCCCCACATGTCACTCCACTCCTCCCCACATGTCACTCCACTCCTCCCAACATGTCACTCCACTCCTCCCCACATGTCACTCCACTCCGCCCCACATGTCACTCCACTCCGCCCCACATGTCACTCCACTCCGCCCCACATGTCACTCCACTCCTCCCCACATGTCACTCCACTCCTCCCAACATGTCACTCCACTCCGCCCCACATGTCACTCCACTCCTCCCAACATGTCACTCCACTCCGCCCCACATGTCACTCCACTCCGCCCCACATGTCACTCCACTCCGCCCCACATGTCACTCCACTCCGCCCCACATGTCACTCCACTCCGCCCCACATGTCACTCCACTCCGCCCCACATGTCACTCCACTCCGCCCCACATGTCACTCCACTCCGCCCCACATGTCACTCCACTCCACACCACCCCACATGCCACTCCACACCACATGCCATTCCACTCCACACCACCCCACATGCCACTCCACTCCACATGTCACTCCACCCCACGTGTCACTCCACTCCATCCCACATGTCACACCTCTCCACCCCACATGTCACGCCACCCCACTCCACTCCCCACCACCCCACATGTCACTCCATCGCACCCCACATGTCATAACACAGTGAAGGGAAACACAATGAAGGGAAATCTTAATGCTACAGCATACAATGACATTCTAGATGATTCTGTGCTTCCAATTTGTGGCAACAGTTTGGGGAAGTCCCTTTCCTGTTTAAGCATGACAATGCCCCCATGCACAAAGCAAGGTCCATACAGAAATGGTTTGTCAAGATCGGTGTGGAAGAACTTGACTGGCCTGCACAGAGCCCTGACCTCAACCCCATCAAACACCTTTGGGATGAATTGGAACACCGACTGCGAGCATGGCCTAATCGCCCAACATCAGTGCCCGACCTCACTAATGCGAATAATGGAAGCAAGTCTCTGCAGCCATGTTCCAACATCAATTGGAAATCCTTCCCAGAAGAGTCAAGGCTGTTATAGAAGTGCAGGGGGGAACCATCTCCACATTAATGCCCATGATTTTGGAATGACATGTTAGACGAGCAGGTTACCAGTTCACATACTTTTGGTCATATAGTGTATGTGTGTGTGAGTGTGCTTGTGAGTGTGTAGGCCTACTTTTGCCTGTGTGTGTGGCCTCAGGGGAAACCAGGTGAGGTCTGCAGCTGGAGACAGCTCTGAGCGTGGCTCCATTCCCTGCCTGTATTTGATGAAGAGGCCTCATGCAACATTGATGTAAACCTTAAGGTCAACCAGAGTTCATCAAATCAAATGTTATTAGTCACATGCGCCGAATACAACCGGCATAGACCATACAGTGAAATGCTTACATACGGGCATCGAATCAACAATGCAGTTTTAAAAATACGGATAAGAATTAGAAATAAAAGTAATTAAAGAGCAGCAGTAAAATAACAATAGCGAGACTATATATGGGGGGTACCGGTACAGAGTCAATGTGCGGGGGCACCGGTTAGTTGAGGTAATATGTATATGTAGGTAGAGTTATTAAAGTGTCTATGCATAGATGATAACAACAGAGAGTACCAGCTGTGTAAAAGAGGGGGAGAGGGAGAGGGTGGCAGGGCAATGCAAATAGTCTGGGTAGCCATTTGATTAGAGGTTCAGGAGTCTGACAGGAGTCTGACAGGAGTCTGACAATTTGTAGGGCCTTCCTCTGACACCGCCTGGTATAGAGGTCCTGGAAGGCAGGAAGCTTGGCCGTTGATGTACTGGGCCGTTTGTACTACCCTCTGTAGTGCCTCGTGGTCGGAGGCCGAGCAGTTGCCGTAACAGGCAGTGATGCAACCAGTGCTCTCGATGGTGCACCTGTAGAACCTTTTGAGGATCTGAGGACCCATGGAAAAATATGTTCAGTCTCCTGAGGGGGAATGGGTTTTGTCGTGCCCTTTTCACGACTGTCTTGATGTGCTTGGACCATGTTAGTTTGTTGGTGATGTGGACACCAAGGTACTTGAAGCTCTCGACCTGCTCCACTGCAGCCCCGTCGATGAGAATGGGGGCGTGTTCAGTCCTCTTTTTCCTGTAGTCCACAATTATCTCCTTTGTCTTGATCAAGTTGAGGGAGAGGTGGTTGTCCTAGCACCACACGGCCAGGTCTCTGATCTCTTCCCTATGGGCTGTCTCGTTGTTGTCGGTGATCAAGCCTACCACTGTTGTGTGATTGGCAAATTGAATGATGGTGTTAGAGTCGTGTCTGGCCGTTCAGTCATGAGTGAACAGGGAGTACAGTAAGAGACTAAGTACACACCCCTGAGGTGCCCCAGTGTTGAGGATCAGCATGACAGACGTGTTGTTGCCTACCCTTAACACCTGGAGCGGCCCGTCAGGAAGTCCAGGATCCAGTTGCAGAGGGAGGTGTTAGTCCCATGGTCCTAGTCCCAGGCTTAGTGATGAGCTTTGTGGGCACTATGGTGTTGAACGCTGAGCTGTAGTCAATGAACAGCATTCTCACATAGGTGTTCCTTTTGTCAGGTGGGAAAGGGCAGTGTGGAGTGCGATTGGGATTGCGTCATCTGTGGATCTGTTGGGGCGGTATGCGAATTGGAGTGAGTCTAGGGTATCCTGGAGGATGCTGTTGATGTGAGCCATGACCAGCTTTCAAAGCACTTAATGGCTTAATGGCTACCGACATGAGTGCTACGGTCATCATTTAGGCAGGTTACTTTCGCTTTCTTGGGCACAGGGACTGTGGTGGTCTGCTTGAAACTGTAGGTACAGTGGTTCCTCCTTTAAAAGTTGTGAGCTTACGCCGGGGGACTTATAGGTCATTTGAGGTTTAGTACGGTACCCTTCATCACCACTTAATTTCTCCAGACCAGCACAAGGGTAGTTAGAGCACTGATTATGCTTTTGGGTCCTACTGTGTCTCTAACTGACAATGAATGGGCGATATAAACCTAATTAGAAACTGATAATTGTGCACGACTTCAGTATTACTTACTAAAACTGTTGTTACACAAAGGTTTTTATTATTTTATTTTGTTAGGATTATTTTGCCCTTACTGTAGTACTGTAGGCCACTCCTGACCAGTCATGTTGTATAGCGCCTGAGTGGGCAGCAGTCTAAAATCTCTGTTGCTACAGATGCTGGTTCAATACCCGTGCCAGCCTCGGCTGCAAGACCGTAGGTCTGAGATGACTGTAGGTGTTTGGTTTTTCTCCCTCTAAAAACAGAAATAAATAATTCAAAGTAACAAACTTTGGCTTTATTTACAAATTAGTAACATTGTCTCAACACATGTTCAACAATGGCCTTTATCTCGCTCATTTTACATCTCCAAAATATTGTTATTTTCTAAAGAAAGCGATTATTATTATTAATTTAGAATTATATAAAAGCCTGTTGGATATTCTCACAGGATATATTGTTAACCTTGTTATTAGCAGGACAATATATATTGGTCATGGCTCCCGAGTGAAGCACAATGGGACTGCCTTGCAGTTCTCCAGGTGTATCCACTGAAAGCACGCAAGGTTCAAGGCACAAGGTCAGGGGGCATGGGATGGGCCGCAAAGCCACGCGCAGAAGACCAACCTAGCCCATTGGGAAGGGAGGAGGGGGGTGGACCCCCACCCCGCCAAACTGGCAACACTTTAATAAGGGACATTGTGCTAACAATGGCGCTGACTAGGGAAACATTCCCTCTGTTCTGTTCTTAGTGACAGTCGGCAGGTTCAAACTAAAACAATGCAACTAATAATGGCATCTTTATGCTTTCATTAATAAATTAATAATAAAAATACTCTTTCAAAATGCTGATGTTTATTTAGTTATGGATCCATAACGAATTACTGTGGGAATAAATATCACGGAATGAAACAGATTGTTGCTTACTGGAAAATACTCTTTCAAACACATGGTCACGTTGTACAGCGCCATTATTGCTATTAGCAGGGCTATATTTTGGCCTTTATGGGCGGTGCACAATTGGCCCAGCGGTTCTCTCCCTCTAAAAACAGAATGTTTTTGCCTTTACAAATATTATTTTGGCCTTCATTCAGATTACAATCGCTCTTTCATTTTTTGGAAAATGAAATAACCTCCAAAATATCATTATATATTATCAGTCATATAGCCGGCACCTACATAAAGCTGAGTGACTCACACATTCATGGATTTGGATCAAAATAAATAATTAGCAACATTCTTTCTTTAATAAATAAATGTTTTGGTTATCCTGACCTGGACCCATTATGGGCTATTAGCAGAACAATTTACCTTTACCAACAACTCTCTGTATTTTGATACTTTGGATGGGAGGCTCCGGAGTGGATGAGGGCTCCCACAGTGCAAAATATGGTGCTACAGATGCAGGTTCGATACCCTTGCCGGCCGACACCGGGAGACCCATGAGGTGGCTTTTGGTTTTAATTTAGAATCCTCAAAATGTAATTATTTGCGGAGAGTCACATCATGTTTTTCGATATACTGTAGGCCTACCGTAGGCGACATGAGTCTCACTAGTGTTGAGTAATGTGCTGTTAAAAGTGGTGTAGGTTGTTTTGTCTTTGAAGACTGTTAATTTATCAAATCAGTTCTCTGTAATTATTATTAATTATTATACACACCTATGTGAGAATGCTGTTCATTGACTACAGCTCAGCGTTCAACACCATAGTACCCTCAAAGCTCATCACCAAGCTAAGGATCCTGGGACTAAACACCTCCCTCTGCAACTGGATCCTGGACTTCCTGACAGGCCGCCCCCAGGTGGTGAGGGTAGGTAGCAACACATCTGCCACGCTGATCCTCAACACTGGAGCTCCCCAGGGATGCGTGCTCAGTCCCCTCCTGTACTCCCTGTTCACCCACGACTGCATGGCCAGGCACGTCTCCAACACCATCATTAAGTTTGCTGACGACACAACAGTGGTAGGCTTGATCACCGACTACGACGAGACAGCCCCAACGACGAGATAGGGAGGAGGTCAGAGACCTGGCCGGGTGGTTCCAGAATAACAACCTATCCCTCAATGTAACCAAGACTAAGGAGATGATTGTGGACTACAGGAAAAGGAGCACCGAGCACGTCCCCATTCTCATCGATGGGGCTGTAGTGGAGCAGGTTGAGAGCTTCAAGTACCTTGGTGTCCATATCAACAACAAACTAGATTGTTGCAAACACACCAAGACAGTCGTGAAGAGGGCACGACAAAGCCTATTCCCCCTCAGAAACCTAAAAAGATTTGGCATGGGTCCTGAGATCCTCAAAAGGTTCTACAGCTGCAACATCGAGAGCATCCTGACCGGTTGCATCACTGCCTGGTACGGCAATTGCTTGGCCTCCGACCGCAAGGCACTTCAGAGGGTAGTGCATACGGCCCAGTACATCACTGGGGCAAAGCTGCCTGGAATCCAGGACCTCTAAACCAGGCGGTGTCAGAGGAAGGCCCTAAAGTCTAGGACAAAAAGGCTTCTCAACAGTTTTACCCCCAAGCCATAAGACTCCTGAACAGGTAACCAATGGTTACCCGGACTATTTGCATTGTGTCCCACCACCCACCAACCCCTCTTTTTACTCTTCTGCTACTCTCTGTTCATCATGTATGCACAGTCACTTTAACGATACCTACATGTACATACTACCTCAATAAGCCTGACTAACAGGTGTCTGTATATAGCTTTGCTACTCTTTTTTCAAATGTCTTTCTACTGTTGTTTTATTTCTTTATCACCTCCTCCAGCTGTACAGGCCTGTATACACACACACACACACACACACACACACACACACATACCTTTTTTTTGGCACCATTGGTTAGAGCCTGTAAGTAAGCATTTCACTGTAAGGTTTACACCTGTTGTATTCGGCGCACGCGACAAATAAACTTTGATTTGATTTGAGGAAAAAGATTCTTCCAGTCCGTGGTGAGTAATCCCAGTTCTGATGTCCAGAAGTTATATTTGGTCATAATAGATGATAGCAGCAACATTATGTACAAAATAAGTAAAAAGACAAGTTACAAACAACGCAAAAAAAATGAACATAATATCACAATTTATTACGGGCATGTAAAACGTCAGCCATCCTCTTCGGCTATAGGTTTCAGGATTTTCAGGCTGTTTATCACTCTCTCCCAAAATACATAATCCAGAAAGATCCTCTTGATGGGGGAGTCCATATCGGCAGACTGTGATATGGCCATTTCTTGGAGGGACTCCTTCCCCTCCAGGAGCCTCTCAAACATGATGACAACACCATCCCAATGGGTGTTGCTGGACAGCTTCAATGTGCTGCTCTTATTCTTCTCACTTTGCTTGATGAGGTAGATTGCAGCTATAACTTGATGACTCTTCACATACCTAACCATTTCCTTGGCTCTCTTGTAGAGTGTATTCATTCTTTCAGTGCCATGATGTCCTTGAGGAGCAGATTCAATGCATGAGCAGCACAGCCAATGGGTGTGATGTGAGGTAGAACTCCTCCACTTTAGACCAAGTAGCCTTCATGTTCACAGCATTGTCATTCACCAGTGCAAATACCTTCTGGGTCCAAGGTCATTGATGACTGCCTTCAGCTCATATGCAATGTAGAGAATGGTGTGTCTGTCCCTTGTGTCTGTGCTTGTGTATAATACAGGTTGAGGGGTGGAGATTATGTAGTTAGTTATTCCTTGCCAACGAACATTCGACCACCCATCAGAGATGATTTGCTTGACCTTGACCGCTATGATTTGCTTGACCTTCACTTGAACTCTGAATCTGTGAACCAGTTGCATACACAGCTTGAGCAAGACATTCATCAGCATTTCTCTGACTACGTTCCTACATTGAGTAAAAACAAATCTGATTGCAGGAGGACGATGAGCTATTGCTATCGATAAGGTGTCTGATTCATCATCTTCACCTCGAAGAGAAGTAGAGGGACTTTTGTCAGAGGTTGCTTGTTGTGAACTTACCAGAAAGCATGTAGTCATTGGCTCAGACAGTGTAGTAGTGTGGGCTCAATAGCATCTCATTAGTGTGCAAGATCTTGAGAATCAGCCGTACATGTGATGGAAGAATACACTGTGCCTTGCAGAGGGTTGCAATTCCATTGAATTGTGGATAGTTTAACCAAAATATGCCACAAGATCTAGAATTGCCTTGTGTATCCCACAAAAAAGGTTCACTGTTATAAGCTAACTTTTTTGAAGAATTTAAGCAAAATACCCCAAATTCCAGGGTTTAACTTCCCATGGAAGAATTCCGGGAATTTACCAAAAAGTTTCCTACCCTTTGCAACCCTAGTCCTCATTAGTCCGGAGCTGGCAACAGGTTTGAGGGCACAGACTTCTATACAGGTCACAGCATGCTGCTTGCAACAATCTTATACTCTCACAGTAAAAATATGTCTAATTTAATGTTTTTGCTATATTTGAGGTTTTGCTCACAACCTCACAGGTGATGAGAACCATTTTACTGACTGTTAGAGAGATACACATCACTGCATATGATGATGATGGTGACGACTCAAATACAATATGACTATGCTAACATGGATAATTCATGTTTTGGATAGTGGATGGCAAAGGATAGTTATGTCCGCATGGGGTTTAAGCGGTGGAGTGATAATAACATCTCAGTGTGATGACTGCTTGGTAATTTGTGTGATTTCAATTATATTGGTTCAGGTTAAATAACTCCACATCTGCTTGTTTTGTAGTGAAATTACACTAGCTGCAGCACTGTGGTCTATCCTTGTTCTTTACTCTTACTCTCATGGAATGGGTGCTCTATATGTGATGGGAGTTTCATGCTCTGTCACCTAGCCTTCACCCTCAGGGGGGTTTCATACCAGGCCTTTTCTGGTGGCTACTTAGTGGTGGCAGGTGAGGGGTCTCTCTGACAACTTGTCCCACTGTTCAGGCTTGCCGTTTAAGGTGTTGCTGCTACTGCTGCTAGATTGGGTGGCTGGCAATGTGACTGGCTGTGTCGTGCATAGACACCATCACACCCAGCAGAGGCAGAGCTCAGCCATCTGCTCCAGGGGTGTCTGATCTGCTCAGCCTGTCTACTGTCCTCTCCCATTAACTTCAGATATTCTGGGGTGGCTGCAAATATAATTAGCCACCAGACCACCTCTCCCCCTCTCCACTTTATTATAAATCAAATCAAATCTTATTGGTCACATACACATATTTAGTAGATGTTATTGAAGGTGTAGCAAAATGCTTGGGTTCCTAGCTCCAACAGTGCAGTAGTATCAATTTACAACAATACACACAAATCTAAAAGTAAAAGAATGGAATTAAGAAATATATAAATATTAGGACAAGATTACACGTGAGATCCTCCTTCTATAGACTGTATATCTATGGTAGCATGATGTATCATACTGTATCAACAGAGCAGTTTGGAACATGTAGAAACAAGCAGTTTTTTTTAAAGCAATTGAGATTCAATAAGTCATCAAACTCCCTAGTTTTTTGCATTCATATTTGTGCGCCCATGAAACATAGGCTTCATCACACACTGTAACTTCAAACATTTAGAAAATAATTTTGGTATCTGGAATGATGACAACATATGTCTGATTAAGTGAAAACCACACTGTGATAGATGAATAATGCAGTCAACAACATGAAAGACAGCTATATCTTTTGTAGTCTGTCAGGCGGGAGTCTGGGGAGAGTCATGGCTGGTTTTAAGGCTGTGTGAGGAATCATTTTCTCTGCTCGTTAGTTTACAGAAAAGGGGGAAAACAATATAGATTTTTTTTGCTCATCATTGGAATTGGCATTTCACTGTCCCAGAATGGCATTGTTCAAGCTAGCTGGCTCAAAGTCTCATCCTAATCATTCACAATTACTTGCTTTCTTAAGTGGAAAATAATCCATACTTATCATGCCTCTCAGCTTCGTTCATTTTCCTTTTTCCTTTTTAGGTTTCTGTCTCACTTTGGAAAAACAAAAATTAGTTTTCCTATTTGTAAATTGTTTATTGCAGCAAATCATTAGTACTAAACCATCCAAAACATTTTATATTTTACTTTATTTGACCTCACTCAGTGTATATCCCTGTATTTATATTAGCTGGTGATTGGTGTTTTTGGACAACTTGAAAATATTATTTGTTTTGAGCTATGACTCAAAACAAAGAATATATTTTACATAATTTTATATCATAATTATTTTATATCATTAATGTGAGATGTGAAGTACATTTTTTCCCATAATACAATTATGTACAATAGAAACAAATAGGCCAGTCTTTGAAATGCCAAGGCAGCTAGCTAGGCTAACCCAATACACTATGAAAAGTCTCATGCTAAACACACCAACAATTACAGGGTGATTATAACCAATATCTTTCATTTGATTCAATTGTCTTTATCATGAGGGAATCATAAAGATTCAAACTAATGTTTTGATATTTCCTATCTCGTGGTGTTCACAGAATGATGGTCACCTGCACCCATCAAATCGATTCATATGATACATGTTTGTGAGTGTGCATCTCCAGAGGCCCGGCTGCTGATTGTGTTTGCGTCTTTCCAGATGGTCGCTTAACGGAACACTCATTGATCTGGGGAGTGACTACCGGCGTCACATGTCTGGAGGCAACCTGATCATTAACAGTCTGGACAGGGACCAAGACACAGGGATATACCAGTGCACTGCCTTCAACACATGGGGGATCATCCTCAGCTGCCGAGCCACTCTACAATTTGCATGTAAGTGATTGGACTATTTTTAACACATCTGTGTGTGTCTGTGTGAGTATTGTTGCTGTGGCCTTAGCATTCTGATTTCTTGTTTGGTTTGCTTCAAGTATATATTTTTAAGGGTTAATTGAATGAAATGTCAGATGCAACAAAATGGGTAAGGCAGCTTCTGACTCCATTGATTCTCATTAGTTTCAGTGTTTCCAGGTTTGACAGCATCTGAGCTCACTCGGTATTGACTGATACTTTGCAAATCTATGCCAGCGTCTGCGTTCTGGACTTGAAAGGAAAACAACACAAATAAAGCTTAAGACTTTGCAAACCAGACACAATCATTTATATGAATATGAAGCTTTGGCATGATTCTCTACCATATAGAGAGCCAACAGACAGACAGTGTAGAGACACCTCTCCCCTCTCACTGATCATGCCGTCTCACTATTGATCATGAGATAGAGAGCCTTTCCTTCCCCCTAAGAGATTGACTGCCTTTACCCTCATGGGCTGGATAATGAATCTCACTTGTGGGTCCTAGGTGAGGAGGGAAGCTGCTTGATATTTATTGTCTAGTAGGGGAATGCACAGAGGAGGTATTGGCGATACATGAAGGTTGCTGCATAGGCTGCTAGCTTTTCCTTGTAATGAAGAAGCTGCCATAGACAAGGATGGCTTGCTTCCTCCATTTCCTGTCTCCACAATGATGTGTTTCTTTTTTGTGATGTGTTATGGCCATCAACTTCATCCTATTTACATAGAATTTCTGAACAACTGTAACACAACTGAATAAGTTGGATAAGATACCTCTCTATATATATTTTTCTGTCTTCCCTCCCGACACATTCTTGTTGGCTCTCAGAGTTGGAGTCTGTGCAGAGGAGACACATTAGCCTAGAGGAAGCACTCATTCTACTACAGACAGGGTAGAGCCAGCCTGCAGAGTGCTGCATTTTAGCACCATTCCCTGCTGTGACTTTCTGTGTGAGGAGAGAGGAGAATAGGAGGGCCTCCTCTCCCTACCTTAACTGATTACTACATTTCAGTACCAACCCCCACTGTTTGAAATTAATATTACCGTCATGATCAGCTGCAGCTGTGTGATTTATGCTTTCCAACCAGCCTGCACCACCTGTCTGTAGATAGCCTAGCTAGCCTACCTCCTCCTGCTTTAGAATCAGCACCTTGGCTGAGAGTTCTAATTCTCCACTGCTCTGTTGGAAGATGGCCACCCACCGCGTGGCCTGGACAGAATCCTGCTATGACTTGGCCGTGTTGGATTTCACCACGGTCATCAGAGACTGGCTCATTAATCTTCCCTTCGCTCTCCCACTCCCCTCTATAATCCTTCTCTTTTCCCAATTTGTCTTAACGGTCACATTGACTTTCTTTTGTTTGTGTTCGGGGCCTGACTGCAGGGCTGCCAGCCCAAGGGTGCGGAGTCATTAGGCACAGGGGTACAGTGGTTTGCCCATCACTCACTGAAACAGAGTAACGTTTCATCATCCCAGGTACAAGTCTGTCAGCTTTTTCCCCTTTCATTTGCAGGGATGAATGCCGCCCAGAGTATCAATGGGGAAGCTAAGTGCAAGATTACACTGCATTTAATAATGATGTTGGTTATTGCTCTTGGCACTGAATCCTGTTTTTCGTCATGTGCTCTGTGTTTGTTAAGTTCTTCCAAGTTTCCTCCTCTCTCTATTATCCCTTTGCAAGTTAATCTCCTGCTGCTATCATAACAACGGTGTGTTGTGAGGTATACATCACATACTCAAGTCCATCAATAATGTTCAATGTTACAGTTGCCTTTCAAAGTATTGTATAGCATTGGGTGTGTTCTAAAGCAATCAATCACTGTACCTGTGAATGGTTTCCTGCACCACATGGATTTTAGAGCTTTGAAGAAACCAATATAATGGATGCATGTATTGGTGAAACTCAAACCACAGTGGGAAACACATTGGCTGATACTGATTGAGTTGTCAGCTGTATTTAGGCATACTCATGTTAGTGCTTACTGTCCATTATGCTTTATTATGCATATTCATCCATTCTGTAGTAACACTAAAGCTTGATTTTTGTGTTGATTAGACCTAGATAACTTCAAGACCCAAACTGCACGGAGTGCTGTGAATGTCCGAGAGAGCCAAGGAGTGGTTTTGCTATGTGGACCACCCATGCATTCTGGAGGTATGTTTTTTCCTTATCAGAGATATCTATGCATAACTGGAAAGGTACCGCTCTTCTGTATCCCATTAAAATCTTTGATTAAGTATTATATACAGAAGTTATTCGGGGGGTTCACAATATGTTTATTCATAACACCGTATTTGTTAGCCCTCAAAGCAATCATTCCAGCTAGCAACCTCAAATGAAACTTATTGCACACAGATGTCTGCAGAATAAAGCCGTGCGTGATTGGCCTCTGTTTGTTTTTCATTCTGAACTATTTCCTTCAATTAGAGACAAATCTGGGGGCAAATGAAAAGATGTTCCTCAAATTGGAGGCTTAACCTGATCCTTAGGCAATACGTTCCCAGCAAAGTGATTTTAAAACCTGGATCACATAATCAATTGTAACTTATCCCAACTCAAATGGAATGTAGAATTCAAAGTGATTTTTCAAACTCATTTATTCTATACCCTAGAGGAAAAACAAACAAAAAAACTTTCTGGGATATCTTGTTTATCTTTCATGCTATTTTCAACTTGTACAGATGAATGACTCTGCACATTTGAGATTGCTATTGAAGTGTGTGTGATCGCAACCCTACTCAGTTCAACTTTCCTTGGAATTGAATAATGGACTTTGCAATTTAGCAAACGCTTTTATCCAAAGCGACTAAGTCATGCGTGCATACATTTTACGTATGGATGGTCCCAGGAATCAAACCCACTACCCTTGCATTACAAGCGCCATGCTCTACCAACTGAGCTACAAAGGACCACCACTCACTTTAAAGGGAAAATTCGAGATTTTGGCAAGGACGCCCTTTATCTACTTCAGAGTCAGATGAAGAAGTTGAAAAGCTTCAAGTTCCACGGCGTACACATCACTGACAATCAACACCCGATGTCACAGAAAGGCCAAAAAGATCATCAAGGACATCAACCACCCAAGCCACGGCCTGTTCACCCCGCTACCATCCAGATGCGAAGTCTGTACAGGCACATCACAGCTGGGACCGACCGAGAGACTGAAAAACAGCTTCTATCTCAAGGCCATCAGACTGTTAAATATCCATCCACTTAACCCTACACCTTAGAGGCTGCTGCCCCATATGCATTGGAAAGAAAGTCTGTGAACCCTTTGGAATTACCTGGATTTATGCAAAAATTGGTCATAACATTTGATCTGATCTTCATCTAAGTCACAACAATAGACAAACACAGTCTCCTTAAACTAATAACACATGACAAATTATATATTTTTATGTCTTTGTGGAACACAGTGTAAACATTCACAGTGCAGGGTGTAAAAAGTATGTGAACCCTTGGATTTAATAACTGGCTGACCCTCCTTTGGCAGCACTAAACCAAATGTTTTCTGTAGTTGTGGATCAGACCTGCACAATGTCCAATGTTAACAAAACTGTTTCAGTTAAACAATATTCTTGGGGGTGAACTTTATTTATTTATTTATTTATTTTATTTAACCTTTATTTAACCAGGTAGGCTAGTTGAGAACAAGTTCTCATTTGCAACTGCAACCTGGCCAAGGTAAAGTGAAGCAGTGTGACACAGACAACAACACAGAGTTACACGTGGAGTAAACAATAAACAAGCCAATAACACAATAAACAAGTCAATGACACAGTAGAAAAACATAAAGTCTATATGCAGTGTGTGCAAAAGGCATGAGGAGTTAGGCAATAAATAGTCCATAAGAGCGAATAATTACAATTTAGCAGATTAACTTGTTGAGTGTAGGGGGCAGTGTTTTCGTTTTTGGCCACAAAAAAAACGTACTCATTTGAAACTGCCTATTTCTCAGCCCCAGAAACTAGAATATGCATATAATTGTCAGATTAGGATAGAAAACGCTCTAAAGTTTCCAAAACTGTATAACTGAACTGATATTGAAGGCGAAAGCCTGATTAAAATCCAATCAGGAAGTGCCTCTTATTTTGAAACATCTCTGTTCCTATTTTTTTTTTTTTAATTTTACCTTTATTTAACCAGGCAAGTCAGTTAAGAACACATTCTTATTTTCAATGACAGCCTGGGAACAGTGGGTTAACTGCCTGTTCTGGGGCAGAACGACAGATTTGTACCTTGTCAGCTCGGGGGTTTGAACTCGCAACCTTCCGGTTACTAGTCCAACGCTCTAACCACTAGGCTACGCTGCCGCCCCAATGCATGCCTATCCTCCATTTAAAGGGATATCAACCAGATTCCTTTTTCTATGGCTTCCCTAAGGTGTCAACTTTAGACATAGTTTCAGGCTTTTATTTTGAAAAATGAGCATGAAAGATCACATTGCGTAAGTGGATAGGTGGGGGCTCTCAGAGTGAGTTTTGCGCAATTGAGTAAAGCCGCCATTGTTCCTCCCGCTGTTATTGAAAAAGCTACACACTCGGTTGATTATATTATCGAATATGTATTTTAAAAACAACCTGAAGATTGATTATAAAAACTATTTGACATGTTTCTGTGGACATTATGGATATTATTTGGAATATACGTCTGCGTTGTCGTGACCGCTCTTTCCTGTGGATTTCTGAACATAACGCGACAAACAAACGTTGGTATTTTGGGTATAAAAATAATCTTTATGGAACAAAAGGAACATTTGTTGTGTAACTGGGAGTCTCGTGAGTGAAAACATCCGAAGATCATCAAAGGTAAACTATTTTTTTGATTGCTTTTCTGATTTCCGTGACCTAGCTACCTAATGCTTAGTGTACATAATGTTATGTTGTGCTATCGATAAACTTACACAAACGCTTGGATTGCTTTAGCGGTAAAGCATAATTTCAAAATCTGAGATGACAGGTGGATTAACAAAAGGCTAAACTTCCTATATTGCACTTGTGATTTCATGAATATTAATATTTTTTTGTAATATTATTTGACTGTGGCGCTATGCTATTCAGCAGTTGCTGATGACAATTATCCCGCTACCGGGATGGGTAGCATCAACAAGTCAATACTAGAGTGATAAATGAGCAGATGATGATGTGCAAGTAGAGATACTGGTGTGCAAAAGAGAAGAAAAGTTAATAAAATGAAAACAGTATGGGGATGAGGTAGGTAGATTGGCTGGGCTATTTACACATGGACTATGTACAGCTGCAGCGATTGGTTAGCTGCTCAGATAGTTGATGTTTAAAGTTGGTGAGGGAAATAAAAGTCTCCAACTTCAGCGATTTTTGCAATTCGTTCCAGTCACTGGCAGCAGAGAACTGGAAGGAAAGGCGGCCAAATGAGGTGTTGACTTTGGGGATGATCAGTGAGATAAACCTGCTGGAACGTGTGCTACGGGTGGGTGTTGTTATCGTGACCAGTGAACTGAGATAAGGCGGAGCTTTACCTAGCATGGACTTGTAGATGACCTGGAGCCAGTGGGTCTGGCGACTAATATGCAGCGAGGGCCAGCCGACTAGAGCATACAGGTCGCAGTGGCGGGTGGTATAAGGTGATTTGGTAACAAAATGGATTGCACTGTGATAGACTGCATCCAGTTTGCAGAGTAGAGTGTTGGAAGCTATTTTGTAGATGACATCGCCGAAGTCGAGGATCAGTAGGATAGTCAGTTTTACTAGGGTAAGTTTGGTGGCGTGAGTGAAGGAGGCTTTGTTGCGAAATAGAAAGACGATTCTAGATTTTATTTTGGATTGGAGATGTTTAATATGAGTCTGGAAGGAGAGTTTACAGTCTCGCCAGACACCTAGGTATTTATAGTTGTCCACATATTCTAGGTCAGAACCGTCCAGGGTGGTGATGCTAGTCGGGCGGGCGGGTGCGAGCAGCAAATGGTTGAAAAGCATGCATTTGGTTTTACTAGCGTTTAAGAGCAGTTGGAGGCCACGGAAGGAGTGTTGTATGGCATTGAAGCTCGTTTGGAGGTTAGTTAGCACAGTGTCCAAGGAAGGGCCAGAAGTATACAGAATGGTGTCATCTGCGTAGAGGTGGATCAGGGAATCGCCCAGAGCAAGAGCGACATCGTTGATATAAACAGAGCAAAGAGTCGGCCCGAGAATTGAACCCTGTGGTACCCCCTTAGAGACTGCCAGAGGTCCGGACAACATGCCTTCCGATTTCACACACTGATGAAGCAGGCGAGGCAGTCATTAGAAAATACCAAGGCTATTGAGTCTGCCGATAAGAATACGGTGATTGACAGAGTCGAAAGCCTTGGCCACGTCGGTGAAGACGGTATATATTTTATCGATGGCAGTTATGATATCATTTAGTACCTTGAGCGTGGCTGAGGTGCATCCGTGACCGGCTCGGAACCCGGATTGCACAGCCGAGAAGGTACGGTGGGATTCGAAATGGTCAGTGATCTGTTTAATAACTTGGTTTTCGAAGACTTTAGATAGGCAGGGCAGGATGGATATAGGTCTGTAACAGTTTGGGTCTAGGGTGTCACCCCGTTTGAAGAGGGGGATGACCACGGCAGCTTTCCAATCTTTAGGGATCTCGGACGATAGGAAAGAGAGGTTGAACAGGCTGGTAATAGAGTTTGCAACAATGGCGGTGGATAGTTTTAGAAAGAGAGGGTCCAGATTGTCTAGCCCAGCTGATTTGTACGGGTCCAGGTTTTGCAGCTCTTTCAGAACATCTGCTGTCTGGATTTGGGTGAAGGAGAAGCTGGGGAGGCTTGGGGCGAGTAGCTGCGGGGGATGTGGAGCTGTTGGCGAGGGTTGGAGTAGCCAGGAAGAAGGCATGGCCATCCGTTGAGAAATGCTTACTGAAATGTTTGATTATCATGGACTTATCAGTGGTGACCGTGTTACCTAGCCTCAGTGCAGTGGGCAGCTGGGAGGAAGTGCTCTTGTTCTCCATGGACTTTAGTGTCCCAAAACATTTTGGAGTTACAGGATGCGAATTTCTGCTTGAAAAAGCTAGCCTTCGCTTTCCTAACTGACTGCGTGTATTGGTTCCTGACTTCCCTGAACAGTTGCATATCGTGGGGACTATTCGATGCTATTGCAGTCCGCCACAGGGTGTTTTTGTGCTGGTCAAGTGCAGTCAGGTCTGGAGTGAACCAAGGGCTATATCTTTGTTCTGCATTTTTTGAACGGACATGCTTATCTAAGATGGTGAGGAAATTACTTTTAAAGAATGACCAGGGATCCTCGACTGACGGGATGAAGTCAATATCCTTCCAGGATACCCGGCCTGGTCGATTAGAAAGGCCTGCTCGCAGAAGTGTTTTAGGGAGCGTTTGACAGTGATGAGGGGTGGTCATTTGACCGCGGATACAGGCAATGAGGCAGTGATCACTGAGATCCTGATTGAAAACAGCGGAGGTGTATTTGGAGGGAAAGTTGGTCAGGATAATGTCTATGAGGGTGCCCATGTTTACAGATTTAGGGTTGTACCTGGTTGGTTCCTTGATGATTTGTGTGAGAATGAGGGCATCTAGCTTAGATTGTAGGACTGCCGGGGTGTTAAGCATATCCCAGTTTAGGTCACCTAACAGAACAAACTCTGAAGCTAGATGCAGGGCGATAAATTCACAAATGGTGTCCAGGGCACAGCTGGGAGCGGAGGGGGGTCGATAGCAGGCGGCAACAGTGAGATACTTATTTCTGGAGAGGTTCATTTTCTAAATTAGAAGTTCAAACTGTTTGGCTATAGACCTGGAAAGTATGACAGAACTTTGGAGGCTTTCTCTGCAGTAGATTGCAACTCCTCCCCCTTTGGCAGTTCTATCTTGATGGAAAAGGTTGTAGCTGGGTATGGAAATCTCAGAATTGTTGGTGGCCTTCCTAAGCCAGGATTCAGACACGGCAAGGACATCAGGGTTGGTGGAGTGTGCTAAAGCAGTGAGTAAAAATAACTTAGGGAGGAGGCTTCTCTCTTGAGGTCATGCCACAGCATCTCAATCGGGTTGAGGTCAGGACTGACTGGGGCTCTCCAGAAGGCATATTTTCTTCTGTTGAAGCCATTCTGTTGTTGATTTACTTCTGTGTTTTAGGTCATTGTCCTGTTGCATCACCCAACTTCTGACGAGCTCAGTTGGCGGACAGATAGCCTTACGTTCTCCTGCAAAATGTGTTGATAAACTTGGGAATTCATTTTTCTGTCGATGATGGCAAGCTGTCCAGGCCCTGTGACAGCAAAGCAGCCCCAAACCATACTTTACAGTTGGGATGAGGTTTTGATGTTGGTGTGCTGTGCCTTTTTTTCTCCCCACGTAGTGTTGTGTTCCTTCCAAACAACTCAACTTTAGTTTCATCTATCCACAGAATATTTTGCCAGTAGCGCTGTGGAACATCCAGGTGCTCTTATATGAACTTCAGACTTGCAGCAATGTTTTTTGGGGACAGCAGTGGCTTCTTCTGTGGTGTCGTCCCATTAACACCATTCTTGTTTAGTGTTTCACGTATCGTAGACTCGTCAACAGAGATGTTAGGATGTTCCATAGATTTCTGTATCTCTTTAGCTGGCACTCTAGGATTCTTCTTAACCTCATTGAGAATTATGTGCTGTGCTCTTGCAGTCATCTTTGCAGGATGGACACTCCTAGGGAGAGTAGAAACAGTGCTTAGCTTTCTCCATGTGTAGACAATTTGTTCACCGTGGACTGATGAACATAAAGGCTTTTAGAGATTCTTTTGTAACCCTTTCCAGCTTAATGCAAGTCAACAATTCTTAATCTTAGGTCTTCTGAGATCTCTTTTGTTAGAGGCATGGTTCACATCAGGCAATGCTTCTTGTGAATAGCAAACTCTAATTTTGTGAGTTTTTTTTTATAGGTCAGGGCAGCTCTAACCAACATCTCCAATCTCGTCTCATTGATTGGACTCCACGTTTGCTGACTTCTGACTCCATACTTTTTCCAACCTACACTATTAATGTTTAAATGATATATTCAATATAGGTATGAAAAATACAATAATTTGTGTGTTATTAGTTTAGGCACACTGTGTTTGTCTATTGTTGTGACTTAGATGAAGATCAGATCAAATTTTATGACCAATTTATGCAGAAATCCTGGTAATTCCAAAGGGTTCACATACTTTGTCTTGCCACTGCACATAGAAATGGACTTTCATAATGGAACACTATTCACTTGAATAATGTTTACATACTGCTTTACTCATTTCATATGTATATACTCTATTCTATTCTACTGTATTTTAGTCCATGCCACGCAGACATTGCTCGTCCTAAGATGTATATATTTCTTAATTGCATTCTTTTACTTTTAGATGTGTGTGTATTGTTGTGAATTGTTAGATACTACTGCACTGTTGGAGATAGGAACACAAGCATTTCGCTACACCTGCAATAACATCTGCTAAATATGTGTATGTGACCAATATAATTTGATTTGAACTTGTGGATATCATTTTTATGTCTGTGTGCAGTTTAAGGAAGTTGCTAACTAACTCTAGCGTAATTGCTTACTAGCGTTAGCTCCATGACTGGAAGTCTATGGGTATCATGGCGCTAACGGCTCGTGAACCAACTCTAACTTCCTTCATACTAGAGAGACAAAAAAAATGGTATACATGGTTCCTATGACTCTGGAGAAGTAGATAAAGGGCCTCATTGCCAAAAAGGTTCCTCTATTTTGTATAGTACACATTGTGTGTGTGTGTGTGTGTGTGTGTGTGTGTGTGTGTGTGTGTGTGTGTGTGTGTGTACAGGACTGTACAGCTGGAGGAGGTGATAATGGCCTTGTGTAGCCAGTTTGAAACACACTGCGACAGCCTCTTGCTCAGAAATATCTTATGCCAGGCATGTTGTTGTCACCATAGCAGTATTGTGTTTTGTTTGGTTTTCCTATTTGAACAAGAGAATACGACCCAGTAAGCGTAGCACTGCTCTCATTGCATTGTGAAGCATGAATGTGACGCACAACCTTGAACTCGTTGGGCCCATTGTTACCCACTGACTATAAGACATCCCTGCAGGTTTTTATTCTGCCTCAGCGGCTTCAAATGTTGGAATAGATGTTTTCTCAAATGACACATTATATCTCATGTTACATAGACATGGCCACAAATTAAATATTGTTGCTAGCTAAAGTGACTGCATTAGGGCTCCATCATAAATATTTGTTTATTCTCGAGGGCTCAATTATGGGATGGTTTCCTTTGTGTTGCAGCTATGGCATGTTTGTAACGTTGTGCATGTTACATAAATGGCTATTGTGTTCAATAAGAAAAGAGGTTGTTGCACTATATTTTCATTTTCCTCTATACTTGTATTTGCATGACAAATGCTATCACTGTTCATCACTGGCCACATAGCTTAGAGTCAGGGACACCCGTTCTTGCTTTGCTTCATCAGAATGAATTAGTTTTGGCTTCATTGAACCGACTGCCAAAGCGTGATCCCAGCAGCCAAGGTTGCTGCTCCCAGGGGGACAGGAAATGAGTGACAGTACTTACACACCTTGTAGCTCCCTACACACTCTCGCCTCCACACCACATTGGATAGGCTACTGCTACAGTACCTCACGTCTGTGAATCTGTGCTCTCTTCAAGATGAGTCAGTAATGCTGTGTTCTGTGTTCTTAATTATGGTAGGCCCGTTGGCTGAGGAGAAGCATGGCATGCATGAGACAAGCCTGGAAGAAAGCCCTGTCCTGAGTCACTCAGAGTAGAGAACAGGGCATGTGTCATGAGAGTGCCAGTGCGGTGCTGTAATCCATTTTGGTGTGCTCTCTTTCCTTTGGACGCTCTTTCTTGTGCAGCAATAGCTGTTCTACTGCATTCGCCTGGTATCTTTAAACTTTAAATATAGAGAAGAAAATGTATTTTGATTTCTAGTACAGTATTTCAACAATAGGAAATATCTACACAAACATTTCACATACATGCTCAATTATATTTTCAAAAGGGCATTTTTCAATGTTGATTACTACATCTACATACATGTATGTTACTGTTCAGTACTACAACTGTATTTACCGCTGTCACATTCCTCTCCCTCCTAGAGCTGACGTTTGCATGGATCTTCAATGAGTACCCCTACTTTGTCCAGCAAGATAGTCGTCGATTCATCTCCCAGGAGACAGGAAGTCTGTACATCGCTAAAGTGGAGCCTTCTGATGTGGGCAACTACACCTGTGTGGTCAACAATAGCATCACTAAGGGCAAAGTCCTCAGCTTTCCTACACCACTGGTCCTGAGGAATGACGGTAAGATCCCATCCTTTATGTAAACATACACGCTGATCAGACTGCACAAGCTGCCCAGATTAAGCCCCTTGTAAAGAGATAGGCGCTACACAGGCTAAAACATCAATAGTCTACCTCGCTCAACGTGTATAGCATTGGCAGACTATACACAGTCTACAATAGACCATTCTTTCCTGATAGTCTATAATGCTAATTGTACTTGGTAAAAGACTGAGTAACCTTACCTCCTCAAAGGGAAAAGTCATTGGGTGGAGTTGCTGCCCTCCTAGCAGCTTGAATATTAGATTCAGTCTGAAAAGAAGTGTCCACAGGAGATGAATACATACCATCCCCTCCCCCAGGTGTATTCTTCTTTGAATCTTTAATAAACCTTTTCCGTTTCTCTCCCTCTTACCAACCTCTCAGTGATTGTTTCTGTTCCACACACAAAGACCTTTGTGTTTCTGGGCCCATGTTATTGTTGAGCCATGTCTTCCAAGGCGTAAAGTGTGTATGCCATTAATCATTGATGCCAAAATGCTGTTTGTGTATTGTCTCCCTTTCATAGGAGCAATGGGTGAATATGAACCGAAAATAGAAGTTAATTTCCCTGACACTGTTCCAGCTGCGAAGGGATCCACGGTAAAACTAGAATGCTTCGCACTGGGAAAGTAAGTGAATGTGCATGTGTTTGTGAGAGTGCAGGTTTATTTGTTATGCAGGTCTTTGTAATTAGGAGGTTTGCTGTTCATAGGATGCTGGAATATTAGTGATATCACTCATCGTCTTGAAGTCAAGTATCACAGACTTACAGAGGAGTAAAGAAAGCAGTAGCACATTGTGAGGATGTGAAAATCAAACATCCTTTCATATGTCCAGGAAGGCAAAGCTGTTGAAATTTGATATAGTGAAAATGGATGAAAGCCAGATTTCCAGATTTGTATGGTTACATTAATTCTAAAGGCTTTGGCAGCCTCCTCTTTAGAGAAAAATTGAATTCCATTACACAGAAGAAGCTTCTGTACAGTTAATCAACATTTTTTCACCTCAGACTGACAGAGAGTCGTCATAAGGGATTTTTTCTCCTCATTGTGTTGCAGCCCAGTCCCAGAAATAAGTTGGAGGAGAACCAGCGGTGTCCCATTTCCCAGTAAGGTGAAGATGAAGAACTCCAACGCTGTTCTTGAAATTCCACATTTCCAGCAGGAAGACACAGGGATGTATGAGTGCGTGGCAGAAAATAGCCGGGGAAAAAACGCTGCACGAGGTCGTATCGCCTTCCAGGGTAAGTGATCCATTTTACATTGAAGGAATCCAGGGACACTTATGAGTCAATGTGCTGTTGTAATAGATACCCACATTTGTAAATGTAGGCTTGGAGTCAGAATACTGGCTTTGGCCTTGGTTATCTGTTAGAAAACTTGGCTGTGTGAAATTTCAAGTTTTAATGTCACGTGCAAAAGTACAGTGAAATGCCTTTCTTGCAAGCTCCAAACCCAACAATGCAGTAATCAATATCAATATACCACTAAAAATAACATAAGATAGAACAAAAACACACAAGAAAAAAAAAGAAGAAGAACACAAGAAAGTAAGAAGCTGGGTTAGCTCCAATGCCATATTCCCAAGCCAAACCTTTTCAACTTCCTGAGGAGGAAGAGGTGCTGTCGCACCGTCTTCATGAGTGTGCACATGTGAGTGGACCATTTTAAGTCCTTAGTGATTTGGACACAGAGGTACTTGAAGCTCTTGACCCGCTCCACTGCAGCCCTGTCGCTGTGGATGGGGGCATGCTCGCCCCCCAGTTTCCTGTAATCCACTATCAGCTCCTTGGTCTTACTAAGAGGTTGTTGTTCCAGCACCACACTGCCAGATCACTGACCTCCTCCCTGTAGGCTGACCTCCTCTCATTGTCTCCGGTGATCAGGCCTACCACCGTCGTGGCGTCAGCAAGCTTGATGATGGTGTTGAAGTTGTACGTTACCACGCAGTCGTGGGTGAACAAGGAGTACAGGAGGGGACTAAGCACACACCCCTGTGGGGCTCCCGTGTTGAAGGTCAACGTGGCAGAGGTGATACTCTTACCACCTGGGATCGGCCCATCAGGTAGTCCAGGATCTAGTAGAAGAGGGAATATGTTCAGTCCCAGGGTCCTAAACTTGGTGACAAGCTTGGAGGGAACAATGGTGTTGAACTCTGAGCTGTAGTAAATGAACAGCATTCTGATATAAGTATTCCTCTTGTCGTGACGTTGTATTAGTTAATGTGATGACTGTTGCCCATCGAATGATTACAAGTTTCTAATTGCGTGATTAACTGAATCAAGCAATTATTAACTCATTAACCTGGGGCACCATGGGAAAACTAGTTTTTATTGAGTTTCTATTTCCCAAATTAACTCAGAATATCAGAATATCGATTTTACAACAGCCACTAATTAACCAGTTACCTCTACCAATCTCGTTCTGAACGTCATATAGCCCGTGAATCTGCACGGACCCGGGTCTCACCAATGAGTCAGAATACTGGCTTTGGCCTTGGTTATCTGTTAGAAAACTTGGCTGTGTGAAATTTCAAGTTTTAATGTCACGTGCAAAAGTACAGTGAAATGCCTTTCTTGCAAGCTCCAAACCCAACAATGCAGTAATCAATATCAATATACCACTAAAAATAACATAAGATAGAACAAAAACACACAAGAAAAAAATAAGAAGAACACAAGAAAGTAAGAACCCGGGTTAGCTCCAATGCCATATTCCCAAGCCAAACCACACCAATCTTAGTTGAATATTTATTTACTAAAAAGGTAAAATGATGATAGAAGATACACATAGAAAAAACACATTATAGGCTATTGATTAGAACTTAGTATAACGGGCCAACACACTATGGTGCGTGTTCCCCAAAAGGGGGATTTCAAAGAGAGAGAGAAAAAATAAAATACACGAGAGAAATATACATTTGGGTGAATTTGTCAGCTATGCTATTCTAACCCTAGCCTTGCCCCAAACTGCCGCTCTTATGGGTCAGAATATAATGATGTATTACGTGGGGATGGACCTATTCTCTGCATGGACCGTCCAGGCTGCTCGATGACGCACTACTCCGGCGCACCTCTCTGATCGTCCTCCCGATGTCAGTGTCCTTTTGGGCTTAGGAGTCTGTTCCCTCACCCTTTGCTCTGGAAGGGGTCTTCTGTGGACAGACAGCTCTGTAGCTTAGAGCTCACAGCATAGGAATGAAACCCTTTAGATACCACGATTCGATGGGAGATGGAGGCTAGGTGGTTCGACTTGAATTCACCCGCTTAGACACAGCTACTCATCCATAGCTTGGGTAGAAAAGGATTTCTTTGTCTTCAAACTTGCGTTGCGTTCTGGGTTCGTTGACTTTTTAGACTTTTGCTGCAGCTTGGGTCACGTCGTCCTCTATGTAAATTCTATACTCACAGGTTTTATACCCTTGGGTCAGAAGTGGGCGTAACCGCCTTTAGGGCAATTCTCTGGGCATACCAAGTTAATGAGGGCAAGGTCTAGATTTCACTCAAATCCAATTTTAGACAACTAACTTAACATTTCATCGTTACCAAAACATTCCCTTTGATTTGGACATTTTTCACACAAAGTACAATGTATAAACATCAAACATATACTAGGAAAACTCTTTACGTTACAATGTTTTCGTAATAACGTCATCTATTAACCTTTAATAACAAAACAAAAATGACATACATTTTCATATTCCATCTATCGTCATGACCACCATTGTAGCTGATGGGTAACCATTGTTCCAAAGTCCCTTTATTTCATGTTTTATGTTCTGAGGCTGGTTCTCCATAGTAACAGGACAAAGGAATTTGTCTGTGGCCTAAGATTTACTAGGGTGTGAGGGGTCATAAAACACCCCACATCTTCAGACCCCTAGATCTCTCCTCCTCTGTTGGAGTTGAGAGATAATCTGTAGGGTTGTGGTCTCCTGTAACCTGACCTGGTCAGGACAGTCATGACACTCTTATCTAGGTGGGTGAGGGCAGTGTGGAGTGCAATTGAGATTCCATCGTATATGGATCTGTTCAAATTGTATCGGTCACATACGCATATTTAGCAGTTGTTATTGCGGGTGTAGCTAAATGCTTGTGTTCCTAGCTCAACAGTGCAGTAATATCTAAAAATCCACAACAACTAATCTAAAAGTAAAACAATGGAATTAAGAAATATATAAATATTAGGATGAGCAATGTCGGAGTGGCATTGACTAAAATACAGTACAATAGAATACAGTATATACATTTGAAATGAGTAAAGCAGTATCTAAACATTATTCAAATGACTAGTGTTCCATTATTAAAGTGACCAGTGATTCTCTAAGGTGCAGGGTTCAGTAACCGGGTGGTAGCCGGCTAGTGAAGGCTATTTAACAGTCTGATGGCCTATAGATAGAAGCTGTTTTTCAGTCTCTTGGTCCCAACTTTGATGCACCTGTGCTGACTTTGCCTTCTGGATGATAGTGGGGTGAACAGGCCAGGGCTCGGTGGTTGATGTCCTTGATGATCTTTTTGGCCTTCTTGTGACATCGGGTGCTGTAGGTGTTCTGGAGGGCAGGCAGTGTGCCGGTGATGCATTGGGCAGACCGCACCACCCTTTGGAGAGCTCTGCGGTTGCGGGTGGTGCAGTTGCCGTACAAGGCAGTGATACAGCCCGACAGGATGTTCTTAATTGTGCATCTATAAATGTCTTAGGGGCCAAGCCAAATTTCTTCTGCCTCCTCACAACACTGTCTGTGTGGGTGGACCATTTCAGATCATCAGTGATGTGTACGCAGAGGAACATTAAGCTTTCCACCTTCTCCACTGCAGTCCCATCAATGTGGATAGGGGTGTGCTTTTTCCTGAAGTCCTCGATTAGCTACTTCGTTTTGTTAATGTTAAGGGAGAGGTTATTTTCCTTGCACCACTCTGCCAGGTCCCTCACCTACTTCCTGTACTCTGTCTTGTCATTGTTGCTCGGGCCTACTATGGTTGTGTTGTCTGCAAACTTGATGATTGAGTTGGAGGCATTTGTGGCAATGCAATCATGAGTGAACAGGGATTACAGGAGTGGGCTGAGTATGCACCCTTGTGGGGCCCCTGTGTTGAGGATCAGTGAGGTGGAGGTGTTGTTTCCTACCTTCACCACCTGGGGGGCGGCCCATCAGGAGGTCCAGGACCCAGTTGCACAGGACTTAATTGCCCCTAGTGGTGAAGCTGACGTGTTGATGGATGTTGGGCAAGTTGTGTCTTAATGACCCCGGATGTCCGTTTCCTGCTTGTATATAACAATTCATTAATTGCCAACTTGTTATATTTCTTGTCTTGAGGTGGGATGTATACAGCAGTCACGATAGCAGCTGAAAGCTCCCTTGGGAGGTAGAAGGGTCGGCATTTGACCATCAGACATTCCAAGATGGGTGAACAATGTGTCGAGACTTTCACTGTACTCAAGTCAGCACACAATTTGCTGTTGATGAAGAGGCATACCCCTCCCCCTCTCGATTTCCCTGAGTCTACTGTCCTGGCAGCTCGGTGAATGGAGAATCCAATGATGGAATATTCATTCAAACTGTTAAGGCACAATTCTGATATTATGTCAGCGGTCCACAATAACAATTTATTTTCAGTCTTGGCTCTGTTGTCCTTGTTATCATCATTATTTCTTTGACACATCATGTCCCTGACATCTGCATATTCCCTCTTTTCATAGCAAAACCCCATTGGCTGCAAACAATGATCGACGGGGCCCTGTCCATTGAGGAGAACCTGTTCTGGGAGTGTAAGGCAAACGGAAAACCCAAGCCCTCCTACAGTTGGCTGAGGAATGGAGACAACTTAATGGCAGAGGTATGTATGGAGTTTTGCATGTTAAACCACATCAGCATCTCCACATAGTGTGCTGTGCTTCAGGATCTCTGAACAGCTGATGGGGTCCAAATTCAGTCTGAGTAATACATCAGCAGCTAAATGTTTTAGTGGCTTTTCCAACTTGATGGCCATGGGAAATACATAGCTTATTAGTGGTCTACTGCTATTGACAATATCACTTTCTTTCTTTTTGTTGAAGCAGCAGGTCAGCATTTTCTAGTCCCTCACCCTTTCCCAGTCCCAACCTGAGCATACATACCAGAACAGGGTGCTATAAAGTGTTATTTCTTCCCCTCTCCTGTCTCTTCATAGTGTACAAGTAATTGCATTTGCGCCTGTGGACATAATAGACTGCTCCAGCAATACATATGCAGATCTGCTTGCTTTCTCGTCCACAGGGCCGGGTGCAAATCGAAAACGGGGCTCTCTCCATAGCAGCATTAAACCTGTCAGACGCCGGAATGTATCAGTGTGTGGCTGAAAACAAACATGGCATTATTTATTCCAGCGCTGAGCTAATGGTGTTAGGTAAGATAGCTTTCCTCTCTGCTTTTATGTGTGTCTAGATTGCTGTGTGTTTGATCATATTCTTAAAGATAAAACTAGCACCCTGCCGTTGCCCTTTTCAACATTCACTCGCAGCCTCATTTAATGCCACTTCGGCTCCAGAGAAGAAAATATGAATCTGATGGAGTGTCTCATTTTACTTTCAATCATTTCACCATATTGATTTTGATACTACAAACGCATTGCACAGTGGTATCAGAGGGCTTTCTCATGTAGATTACATATCGATTTATTCAAAGAGCTTTGCTGAGTTCTATCTGACTGACTGGATGAGAAATCCAATTCTGTCTTGATATTTAATGACACTGGGGGTCTCAGATGATGACTGACAAAATGTGATGATGACAGACAAAGCCCAACGTTTAGAGAAGCCCATAGTGTGTAGTGAGGACTGGTCTCTATGGGGGAGGGGAGAAATGGCTTCATCACTGACATGGCTTCATCACTGAAGCTCTGGAGCAGTTCCTATGGAGATCCTGGTTTTGATGCCATTGGATAGGGGAAGGAGGGAGGGAATGACAGTCAATCTCAGCTCAGCACAGTTGATCTGTGAGTTGGTTCAAGTTGTCTTCTTCACTTCCCCCCTGTGTCTCCTAAAGCATCACCTCCCAGTTTCTCCAAGAATCCACTGAAGCCCCTGCTGAAAGCTCGCTCAGGCAGTGAAGTGGTTCTGGAGTGCAAGCCCCAAGCCTCGCCCCGGGCAATTAGCCTGTGGAAGAAAAGCAATGAGATTGTGCAGAAAAACGAGAGGTAGAGTGAAACCCAGCATGAACAAAGGGCAGCTATGTGTGATTAGAATATTTGCAGATGTGTGGATGAACAGGGGCCTATGAGAAGAAAACAAACCCCTGGAAAAATGTAGATATAGATAGTAAATGTTGTATGCGGAGTCTGTGCATTATTGAATGCTTAGCATATGCAAATACCTACATTTCAGTCATTCAGGTTTCAGTCAGGCTTATTTTGTTTAAATTCAAAAATTCACATGCAGATAACCATCTCTTGGATGGCAAGCCTGGGTAGAAGGATTGGCATTAGGACACCAATTTCACAGGAAATTGCTAAATGCAAAGTAAATTTTCAGTTTTCTCTGTTAGAATACAAGGAATAATGGAAATGATGTTGAAACGGAAGGCTATTATGCATCCTAGCACTTGGACTGTATTCAAAAATGGCTCTTCTATTCTCTACCCAAGCAACAGCTCAGAACCTGTGTTATTTATCTCCTAGGATTACTCTGCTTGCCAACGGGACACTGAAGATTGTCAACGCAACCAGAAGGGATGCGGGGAGCTACACATGCATCGCTAAAAATCAGTTTGGGACTGCAAGCGCCACCGGAAGACTCCTTATCACAGGTATGATATCATAACGTGTTCTCATAATAAGCCCGATGCATCTCCCAAAAACTATTCATTTTGGTTCATGATTTTAACGTAATTGCCATTTTTAACATCAACCGCTGTCATTACTGTCAGACATTTTTATCTACTGTCTTGTACTGATTATTGTACCAATAATTCCAGCCTAACATTTAATGAAAGTGATCGTTATAATTTTGTCCGTACTACTTCGATTGGTCATTACTATTTTGTCTGTACATAGACAAGGTTGTAATTTTGCAATTAAAGCAATTGGAATTGATTTCACTAGAGAGAGTGGTGAAATAGACAAGTTATTATACAGCAATTAAGTGAAGGTCTTTATTTATGGGTGTGGTGACGTAGTGTGTTGGTGCAGTTATCGGGTACATGTATTGTAAGCGTCCATCACTACCTCCATTGTTTTTCTCATTAGCTTTTTTAGGTCATACGCAACAGCTGAACCCTTTAATCTAATGGGTTCAATTTGTAAGTCGCTCTGGATAAGAGCGTCTGCTAAATGACTTAAATGTAAATGTAATGGAATTTAATTATCATGACCTTTCTCTTACAATGCCCATACTCCACTGCAGCCACCATTGGGAATGTATTCTGCTTGCATAATCCTACTTCAAACATTTTCCCCCAATTTGACCATGCAAATATGAAGTGTTAACCAGAAATGTTGTTAACCTGTCTAGGACTGGGGTTCCGCTAGCAACAGCCAGTGAAAGTGCAGGGCGGCAAATTCAAAACAACAAAAATCTAAAAAAAACTACAAACCTCAGATTTCCCACTTCCTGGTTGGATTTTCTTCTCAGGTTTTTGCCTGCCATATGAGTTCTGTTATACTCACAGACATCATTCAAACAGTTTTAGAAACTGTTTGAATGACTAATAATAATATGCGTATATTAGCATCTGGGACATGGGAGGCAGTTCACTTTGGGCATGCTATTCATCCAAAAGTGAAAATGCTGCCCCCTATCCCAAAAAGGTTAAATGTTAGTTAGGCAACAATAGTTTGAAAGTTAAGTTCTAGAAGCTAGATACATGTAGCTATGGTGATCCTTGTCATAATAACAGTTTGATATAGTTATAATCTTAAACACTAGAGTTGTTTGAATTTAGTGGTTCCCACCCAGAGAGTATTAAGATGCATACTAAACGGTCGTTGCCTGGACAGAGCCCACCAGAATCACCCAGAGGCCTGCTAACATGGAGATCATTGTTGGCGAGAGCATCGTGCTGCCCTGCCAGATAGCCAGCGATCCAGCCTTGGATGTGTCTTTCTCCTGGGAATTCAACGGGCAGCTCATAGACTTCCACGGGGATGCCGACCATTTTGACAGAGTAGGAGGGGTAAGTCATCAGCAGCATTGGACAACCGCTGTGAGGCTATTCTACACTCTTAGAAAAAAGGGTTATTCGGCTGTCCCCATAGGAGAACCCTTTTTGGTTCCAGGTAGAACCATTTTGGGATCCATGTAGAACCCTCTGTAGAAATGGTTCTACATGGAACCCAAAAGGCTTTTTCAAAGGTTCTCCTACTGGGAAAGCTGAAGAACCCTTTTAGGTTCTAGATAGTACCCTTGTTTATAAGAGTGTGGGATATTTTTTTCACACAGTGTGGCAGACTATGCAAAACAATATGGCTTATTTGGAAACTGTATAATCTCTGTATAATAGGTTGGCTACATCTTAAAAACATCTAAAAGCCCTATTGTCACACAGTAGGCTACTTTATTAAATGTGTATTCAAGAAGAGTACAAATGAAGGATGCGTTGGGATCAAATCTTCGCAGCAGTCTCATTGAAGTGTTGCTTCAATAGGCTGTATTTAATTTCCATTGTTTCAAGCGATAGTTTCTCTTTTTCAATGAATCTGCCATGCATATTTCGTCTCCCTGTCTATTGGACAGCTCATATCAATTGCAATGTTATCCATAAGACAATATAAAGGTGAAAAGCCATAGTATTTCGTAGGAGATCATGCTAATCCATAAAATGTTTCTATGGTGGAATAAGCCTGATTAATTAAAAGTATTTTTACTTTTCATCCATCCACCTCAAGGGAGAACATTTTGTTATCTCTCTTTGCTGTAATTTAATTTGCATACCTATTTATGAATCTTGTGCCCTGAAAGAGTTTTATAATGAGTTGGCTGGCATTAACCAAGGGCAAGCCTTGGCACCTGTAAAATTCCTCATTCCTTGAATTAACGATAAGAGACTACTCTTTGTTGAAAATATGTGTTCAGTTTTGATATTCATTTGTTCTGCACTTGTCTCTGCCAAATAGTTTTAGGGAAATGTTTTCACTGTTTTATGGAATCATTCCTCACCCCAGGTTCATTGTATGGATATAGTTGGAAAAAAACTTAATGAATGGATAAAAGTTGAGGTTGGTATTGGAGTTGAACCCCTCCAATGTTGTGGTCATGCTAAGTTCACTCCTGCGTGGAAATTACAAATGGCATTGACATGTGGACACACACATAATGAGAAAGAGTTTTCACAGAGTCCATATCCCAATGCCCAAGGAGATTACCAGCTCCTCTCAACAGCTTCTAATGAATGAATTAACATAATTAAACCAGATCTGCCTCATAGCTTCCTGCCTGCCAAAGCATGGGATTTAACCCCTCGTACTCCGGTCAGACATCTGCTGGCTGGTATGTCAGACGTAGACATGGCATAAGCATGTTAACCTCTCAGAGGAGAGTAGTGCCATGCCATCCCTTAGCTTCACATAAGTGCCACTCTGCTCCGCTTGGTCTTTGACTCTGAAACGTGAGGATCCTCAGGCCGTTCATTAGAGGGTCTTCACAGATCCACCTGTACCCGAATACCCGAGAACCGGGTCTAGGTCGGATCTGATACGGGTCTCAGGTATGTGTCTTCAGGTCCTTTTAGAATGGTTCTCTATATATAAACAAATATTTATGCATATCGGGTCCGGGTGGGAAAGCCCCAGGTCCATTTCGGAACAGGTCTAACTTTTTGGACCTATGAAGACCTCTAGTGTTCATACCCAATTGCAGCCAAGCCAAGTTGTGGTCACTGCCCAGTGAGTTGATGAAATCTGGCATGACTTGAGTGTGTCTAACCTGGCTAGCCCTCAGGTGAATCATCTCTGCACAAGCACACTCCATGTCCTAAAGGATGACATGCTGTGTATGTGTAACAGACCACTTCACCAAGTGAACATTGGCCCTGGATTTTTGGAATGTGAGTTCCAACTCCCCAGAGTGATGGTAGCCTTGATATGTGCCTAATAATTAACTGCAGATACAGTGGTCCAGGTAGAACCTCTCTTTTTTCTCTCACCCGTCTACACACAATACTCCATAATGACAAAGTGAAAACATGTTTTTAGACATTTTTGCAAATGTATTGAAAATGAAATACAGAAATATCTCATTTCCATAAGTATTCACACTCCTGAGTCAATACTTTGTAGAAGCACCTTTGACTGCGAATACAGCTTTGAGTCATCTTGTGTATGTCTGTATCAGCTTTACACATCTGGATTTGGGGATTTTGGATTTGGGGATTTTCTCCCATTCTTCCTTGCAGATTTTCTCAAGCTCTGTTAAGTTAGATGTCTTCAAGTCTTTCCACAGATTTTCAGTGAGATGCAAGTGTGGGCTTTGTATGGGCCACTCAAGGACTTTCACATTCTTGTTCTGAAGCCATGTAAGTCTTGCTTTGACTGTATGCTTGGGGTCATTGTCCTGTTGGGAACATACATTTTTGCACTCTGAAGCAGGTTCTCTTCAAGCATTTGCCTGTATTTGACTCCTTTCATTGTTCCCTCTATCCCTACCAGTCTCCCAGTCCCTGTCGCTGAAAAGCATCCCCATAGCATGATGCTGCCACTGCCATGCTTCACGGTTGGGATGGTGTTAGACAGGTGATGAGCTGCATACAGGCCAAAGAGTAACATGTTTAGCTCATCAGACCACTGAATCAATTGCCTTATGCTCTCATAGTCTTTCATGTGCCTTTTTCTCAGGAGTGGTCTCTGTATGGCCACTCTCCAATAAAGCCCAGAGTGGTGAAGTGTTGTAGAGACTTTTGTCCTTCTGGCAGGTTCTCCTATTTCAGCCAAGGAACTCAGATTTTCTGTCAGTGGTCCTTCTTGCCGGTTGCTCAGTTTGGTCGGACGGCCAGCTCTAGGCAGAGTCTGGGTAGTTCCATATTTTTTCCATTTCCCGATGTTGGAAACCACTATGCTCTTGGAAACTTTCAACACTCTAGAAATGGTTTTATAACCTTCCAGAGACATGTGCCTCATCGGAATTATATCTCAGAGATATACAGACAGTTCCTTGGACTTCATGGTACAGTTTCGGCTCTGACTTCAACTGTTATCTACGGGACCTTGTGTGGATAGTTGTGTTTCTTTCTAAACAATTGAATTGGCAACAGGTGGACTACAAACAAGTTTTTCATTTTTATTTCACCTTTATTTAGCCAGGTAGGTTAGTTGAGAACAAGTTCTCATTGCAACTGCGACCTGGCCAAGATAAAGCATAGCTATTTGACACATACAACAACACAGTGTTACACATGGAATAAACAAAACATACAGTCAATAATACAGTAGAAAAAAGAAAACAAAAGTCTATATACCGTGAGTGCAAATGAGGTAAGATAAGGGAGTTAAGGCAATAAATAGGCCATGGTGGCGAAGTAATTACAATAGAGCAATTAAACACTGGAATGGTAGATGTGCAGAAGATGAATGTGCAAGTAGAGATACTGGGGTGCAAAAGAGCAAGATAAATAAATAAACACAGTTTGGGGATGAGGTAGATAGATGGGCTATGTACAGTGTAACGGTTTTGACTTGAGGTTATTATTTATAGGGGTGCCAGGTAGATTGTGCCTACCAGAGAAAACATTGGTTTCTCCTTTTAGTTTGGGTGGGAATGAGTCCCATCTGGTCCGTCAAGTCTACACCAATACAAAGGACTTATGTAAAAGTCAGGATGGAAATAAACTTTTCATAAACCCTTAAAACATTGGAAAGACCTTCAAAAACAACTATATTCTTTTGCGTGGGTTGTATTAACAACATCAATGATTACACACACATATAATAATATAACACAATGAGTTCTGGTTCCTCCAGAAATGTCCTGTACCTCGGGCCTAAAAAGAGTCCAGCCCGGTAAAGGAGTTCCGTGAACTCAAGTGACTTTTGTCACGCAATGTTTGTCCGTTCATTCCGTGTAGCGTAAACCCAGTATTAAACATACAATCAATATAACAATTATTTTAAGACAGAACTTTAAAGCGTATCGACTCTTACTAAGTCCTCAACTACAACTAACTACATAAATCACAGTATACATCACATCAAAACAAATGAAATACCGTATACAAAAAGGTGGTAGTCAGTCGGTCAGTCAGACAATCCAATCCGCGAAGAACAGAGAGGTGTAGTCCAGGGACGCAAAGAGTGGATCCGATCCTGGGTAAACTCTATTAGGCAACAAAACACACGTTTCACGGCAACAAAACAACGGAATAGAGAAGCTTCGGGAACTGAGGGTTGAACACATCCTCAGTCACGTCTCCATCACAACCCCACTTGTGCGCAGCTGATGCTGGCTATTTAATTGGGAATTAAAGGGAAAGCGCCCTATTGGAAGGAGCTGCACTGAGACGGTTCAGAAAATTCAGGGCCGTCACACACCCCCTCCCCTGGAAAAAGCCGACCATTGCCCTGGAAGGCACATCTTGGTCGGGGAAACCGAGAAAGGTCTCCTCATCGCTTTCCTCTACAAAAATATTTGTGACTTTTTGGAGCTCACGCTCCTCAGCTGAGGGGTCACAGGCCTTAAGGTGTGAGACTTCTGGGTCCTCGAATCTGAGAAAAGTCTCCTCACTTTCCTCTTCAAAGATATCCAGGACCTTGCGGCGCTCAATCGCCTCCAATTCCTCAGCCGAGGGGTAACAGGCCTTAAGGCGTGAGACATGGACAATGCGCATATCTTCACCTGTGTCCTCTTTCACCACTCGGTAGTTCAAAGGGCCCATCTGCTCCACAATCCTATATGGTCCTTGCCATTTAGGAGCGAGCTTGGCCGAGAAGAATTGTTCAGCTTTCGAGTAAGGATGAGAGCGAAGCCACACCCGATCACGAAGCTGGAACTGCATGTCTCGTCTGTTCTTATCATAATTTCTCTTCTGCTTGAGTCGAGCCTGGATCATGTTCTTTGAGACAAGAGCTCTCAAGTCATGGAGATGGACTACCTGGTCATAGCAAGCAGCGTCTGGAGTAAGCTGCTGGGGCTGTAGCACCATATCCAAGGGTCCTCGGAGAGGACTACTTAGGTTCAGCTCTGCAGGTGTGACTCCAGTGGACTCTTGCACAGCAGAATTCAGGGCAAATCGAAACTCGTGAAGGTGCTTGTCCCAGTGTTTGTGCTGGGTCCCTACATAGGAAGCAATCATTGTCTTCAAGGTTCGATTTACTCTCTCAGTGAGATTGGTCTGTGGGTGATAGGCCGTGGTCAACTTCTGTCTCAGGTTCCATCTTTGGCAGGTCTCCTCAAAGAGATCAGAGACAAATTGGGAACCTCGATCAGACAGGATGTAATCAGGCACTCCCCAGCGAGTCAGGATCTCTTTCGTAAGGATGTTAGAGACGGTCCTTGCTGTGGCCTGACGCAGGGAAAAGAGCTCCACCCACTTTGAATAATAATCAACAAAAACAAGCATATACACATTCTGATTGGAGCTTCTAGGAAATGGACCCATCAAATCCACTCCTAACATTTCCCAAGGTCGGGTAACCACTGTTTGCTGCAACTTGCCAGCAGGCTTTCTACCTTCTGGTTTGTACATTTGACAAACCTGACAATTTTGGATGTGTGACTTCACATCCATGCTCAGATGTGGCCAGTACAGTAATGCTTGCAACCGCTTGTAGGTTTTGAACCTGCCCAAATGACCAGCTAATGGGTCTTCATGGAAATGTTGAAGCAGTTGAAGGCGTAGAGTTTCAGGTATGTACATTTGGTAGAGTGTTCTGTGAGGTAGTTGTACAACTCGGTAGACTTTATCTTCAATGATGGTCAGCTTTGTGGTAGGATTGACCATCTTTTCTCCATCTTCCAGGATAGTCTGGTACAAAGCCTGTACTTCTGGATCATCCTGTTGGGCTTTCCATATGGCCTCATCAGAGATGGGAAAGTCCGTTTTGGGCGAGTCTCGACTGCTTGACAGGACAGTAGCACATGTAAGATGAGGGCCACCGTTATCACAAGCAGGAGCTCTGGACAAGGCATCTGGAACAGTGTTGTATTTTCCTTTCCTGTATTCCACTGCAAAGGTGAACTCTTGCAACCGTAGAGCCCATCTTATGAGTCTGGTAGTTGGTTTGTTAGTCTTGAACACCCACACAAGGGAGGAATGGTCAGTGACCACAGTGAAGTGTCTACCCTCCAGGTAGTACCTCCACTTTTCCAAAGCCCAAACAACTGCAAGGCACTCTTGCTCGGTTGTGGAGTAGTTCCGTTCTGCTCCATTCAATGTCCGACTGGCGAACGCTAGCACTTCTTCAGTGCCAAGTCCAGTCTGTTGGACTAGGACAGCACCAAGTCCAACATCACTTGCATCAGTGTAAACAACAAAAGGGCAATCAAAGTTGGGATGACCTAAAATGGGAGGTGTGACGAGGTGTCGTTTCAGGGTTTCAAAGGAGGTCTGGCACTCTGCCGTCCATTGGAATTTCGCTCCTTTTCGCTTCAACGCGTTGAGGGGTTCTGCCACCTGGGAGAAGTTCGACACAAACCGATGGTACCATCCAGCCATACCAAGGAACCGTTGAAGGGCCTTGAGTGTGGTTGGCACAGGGAAGTCTTGTACAGCCTTTGTCTTTTCAGGATCCACATGAATGCCGTCGAAAGACACAATATGGCCAAGGAACTTCAGGGAGGTTTGGCAGAAGTTGCTCTTCTTCATATTCAAGGTCAGACCAGCTTCTCTTAGCTTGTCCAACACTGCTTGAAGATCTCGAAAGTGTTGTTCTCTGTTCTGAGAGTAGATAATTATATCGTCCAGGTAGACGAAACAGATCTTCCCTTTGAGCTCACCTAACGCAATCTCCATGAGTCTTTGGAAAGTGGCAGGGGCATTCTTTAATCCAAAGGGCATCACCTTAAAGGAAAACAAGCCCTCAGCACAGACAAAAGCAGTCTTGTCCTTGCTTTCCTGGTCTATCTCAACCTGCCAATAACCACTATTGAGGTCAAGGGTAGTGAACACAACAGCGCCAGACAATGACTCCAGGATCTCATGGATGGTGGGAAGAGGATAGGCATCAGTCTGGGAAACATTGTTGGTCTTCCTATAGTCCACGCAAAACCTAAGACCACCAGTCTTTTTTGGGATGAGGACAACAGGAGCAGCCCAGGGAGAGGAGGAACGTTCTATTATATCTTGTGTTAACATATCATTAATGAGTCCCTTTTGGATGATTAGCTTCGCTGGGGACAAACGATATGGCTTTTGCTTGATCGGCATTTCCTGTGTAAGGAATATTTTGTGCTTCAGGAGCCCGGTGCGTCCTAGCTTTGAAGTACATACATCAGCATTATTCTGCAGCTGTTCCAACAGCCTTAACTCCTCTGGCTGTTCCAGCTGAGCTCTTCTCACAGCCTGTAAAAGGAGATCGTCAGAAGGATTATGAAGGGTTAGTGGTACCGGAGCAATGGCAGAAAAGACTGCCCCATTTGAACCCCAATCATGTAATTTCATAGCTTCTGATTGGAAGTAATGCTTCTTGCTCGGATTGTATGGAAACCAGTAGCAATTGTGTGCGATATCAATCTGGACACCACTGAAGTACATGAAATCAATTCCCAACACGACAGGAAAAGCAAGGTTCTTGGTTTGTAGGATAACAGAAGGAATCATATAGGAGCGGTTACACAGGCGGAACTCTACCTCACTCCATCCAAGTGGTCGTCTAGCCTCACCATCAGCCAGATAGAGTGGACCTTCTGTCCACGGCTTCAAGTTGTATTGTGGACCTTTAACCTCCTTCCACAGTTTCTCATTGAGCAGTGTGTAGGATGACCCGGTATCCAAGATGGCTCTTCCTGTCCATGGGCCTATGGACAGGGGTAACACCAGTTGGTGCGGTATTAACTGAAAGGAAGGGGATGTCGATGGGGGGGCGTAGGCAGGGACTTGGGGTTTCAGCTCTGGTTAAAGCACCCAGAGAAGGATGGTCATTCCTGCGAAGAGAGTTAGGTGTGTTGGCCGGTTGTGATTTGTGGTTTCTGGAAGGGTTTACTTGATACGGTCTTGGACATGTAGCTGAAGAATGTCCCTTTTGGCTACATCTCCAACAGAACATGAGAGGGGTCTTGACTGGAGACTCTGGCTGTTGTTGATGGTCTGTCTTGGGTAACTGTTTGGGTGTCTGTTTCTTTCTCTGGTCATATTGCTGTTGACATTCTCTGTCCTTTTCAAACTGCTGTCCTAAGCGAACCAGTCCATCGACAGTGGTGACTCGTTCTCGGAGTTGACTGGCTAGTAGTGGGTTGATGTTCTTCAAGATCAATTTAATGACCTCTTCCTCCTCAATCCCAGGTTTCCACCTTCTGCACAGGGAGTGGTAACCGTATGCAAAGTCACGGATACTCTTTCTCTCTTTGTACTCGATTTCTGACTCTGTCTGCCAATTCATCTGTGTAGTCCTCAGACATAAATGCAGAGGAAAACTTGGCCTCAAAGTCAGCCCAGGAGGTAGTGGTGAGACGTGCCACATCCCACCAGTCTCGAGCTGTCCCATGCAACACATTTCTCAATGTGGCAAGGAGTTCTTCGTCAGCCAGGGGATTGAGGACAAGAAAGTCACGACATCTTTCTAGATACATTAGCGGATCAGGACTGTCGTCTTTTTTCCCAAAGGTTGGAAATTGCAATTTAATGGGCATCGCCCCCACATGACGTCTACTCAAATCACCATGAACAAACGAGCTAGGAGGGATTGAGGAAGTAGAGGGGGAGGGCGTTATCGGACAATGAAAATGAACACCAGGATGCAGGGTGGATTGCATCCTGCAAGGGGTGGTTGCAGCATGGCCTTGTCTTGGCTGTTCGGAGATGCCAGCTTGGCCCTCAGTGGTCTGAACAGAAGTGAGCACCAGAGAAACTCTGTGTAAGGAGTTGTGCCTAATGGAGGCCATGTCCACCGACACGTCATCCAACATTTTAACACAATTAGAGAGTTCTGTCTGCAAGTGGTCTATAGTGTTAACCATGGGAGAAAAAACAGAATTAACGTCCTTGAGGACCTCAGTGTGATGATGTTGCAGGCGCCATTGGAGAGTGGCAGTGAGTTGGTCTCGTTGGTAGTCAAACTGCCTGTCCATGGCACCAGTAATTTCCCGTCTTCCATTCTCACTGAGCTCTGTCAGCGTGTGGGTTAGAGTGCTCAGTGAGTTTTTAAATTCCATGGCACTCTGTTGTTGCTCTTCTCTCAGACATTTGAATTTATGGTGGATAAGAGATGGAGATGTTGTTGAGTCCGACGAATATCAAGGATGTCACCTTGAAGTTGTAAGACTACAACCTCTGGAGATAAACCAGACAATGGAGGAAGGTTGGGTGTCAGAGGGAGGGCTAGCTCAGTACTTCCACGCAGATCCATGTCAATAAGTGAGTAACTGGTTAGACCTCCTGTGGCCTGTGGTCCAGACCAAGCATTCAGATTCCTAGGGCTCTGGCCCAAATCAACTCCATTATCTCCATTCACATTATGATTTGTATTGTCAGCTTGATGGTCAGAATGGCCCTGTGTATTCCCATTGACAGGTATTACATGGATGAGCACATTATCTTGGGGTGAATCCATTGTTTTAATTCCACACAAAAGATTTGCTTTGGTTAGTTCTCAATGTTGAGCTGTCCCATCTGGGGTGCCATTTTTTTATGTAACGGTTTTGACTTGAGGTTATTATTTATAGGGGTGCCAGGTAGGTTGTGCCTACCAGAGAAAACATTGGTTTCTCCTTTTAGTTTGGGTGGGAATGAGTCCCATCTGGTCCGTCAAGTCTACACCAATACAAAGGACTTATGTAAAAGTCAGGATGGAAATAAACTTTTCATAAACCCTTAAAACATTGGAAAGAACTTCAAAAACAACTATATTCTTTTGCGTGGGTTGTATTAACAACATCAATGATTACACACACATATAATAATATAACACAATGAGTTCTGGTTCCTCCAGAAATGTCCTGTACCTCGGGCCTAAAAAGAGTCCAGCCCGGTAAAGGAGTTCCGTGAACTCAAGTGACTTTTGTCACGCAATGTTTGTCCGTTCATTCCGTGTAGCGTAAACCCAGTATTAAACATACAATCAATATAACAATTATTTTAAGACAGAACTTTAAAGCGTATCGACTCTTACTAAGTCCTCAACTACAACTAACTACATAAATCACAGTATACATCACATCAAAACAAATGAAATACCGTATACAAAAAGGTGGTAGTCAGTCGGTCAGTCAGACAATCCAATCCGCGAAGAACAGAGAGGTGTAGTCCAGAGACGCAAAGAGTGGATCCGATCCTGGGTAAACTCTATTAGGCAACAAAACACACGTTTCACGGCAACAAAACAATGGAATAGAGAAGCTTCGGGAACTGAGGGTTGAACACATCCTCAGTCACGTCTCCATCACAACCCCACTTGTGCGCAGCTGATGCTGGCTATTTAATTGGGAATTAAAGGGAAAGCGCCCTATTGGAAGGAGCTGCACTGAGACTGTTCAGGGCCGTCACAACAGGTGCAGTGATCTGTAAGCTGCACTGACAGCTGGTGCTTAAAGCTAGTGAGGGAGATGTGAGTCTCCAGCTTCAGTGATTTTTGCAGTTCATTCCAGTCAGAGAACTGCAGAGAACTGGAAGGAAAGGCGACCAAAGGAGAAATTGGCTTTGGGGGTGACCAGTGAGATATACCTGCTGGAACGCGTGCTACGAGTGGGTGCTGCTTTGGTGACCAGTGAGCTGAGATAAGGCAGGGCTTTACCTAGCAGAGACTCGTAGATTACCTGTAGCCAGTGGGTTTGGCGACGAGTATGAAGCGAGGGCCAACCAAAGAGAGCAGACAGGTCGCAGTGGTGGGTAGTGTATGGGGCTTTGGTAAAAAAACGGATGGCACTGTGATAGACTGCATCCAATTTATTAAGTAGGGTGTTGGAGGCTATTCTATAGATGACATCGCCGAAGTCGCGGAACGGTAGGATGGTCAGTTTTACGAGGGTATGTTTGGCAGCATGAGTGAAGGATGCTTTGTTGCGATGTAGCAAGCCGATTCTAGATTTAATTTTGGATTGGAGATGCTTAATGTGAGTCTGGAAGGAGAGTTTACAGTCTAGCCAGACACCTAGGTATTTGTAGTTGTCCACGTATTCTAAGTCAGAGCCGTCCAGAGTAGTGATGCTGGACAGGCGGGCAGCTGCGGGCAGTGATCGATTGAATAGCATGCATTTTGTTTTACTTGCATTTAAGAGCAGTTGGAGGCCACGGAAGGAGAGTTGTATGGCATTGAAGCTCATCTGGAGGTTAGTTAACACAGTGTCCAAAGAGGGGCCAGAAGTATACAGAATGGTGTCGTCTGCGTAGAGGTGGTTCAGAGAATCACCAGCAGCAAGAGCGACATCATTGATGTATACAGAGAAGAGAATCGGCCTGAGAATTGAACCCTGTGGCACCCCCATAGAGACTGCCAGAGGCCCGGACAAGAGGCCCTCCGATTTGACACTGAACTCTATCAGAGAAGTAGTTGGTAAACCAGGCGAGGCAATCATTTGAGAAACCAAGGCTGTTGAGTCTGCCAATAAGAATGTGGTGATTGACAGAGTCGAAAGCCTTTGCCAGGTCGATGAATATGGCTGCACAGTAATGTCTCTTATCGATGGCAGTTATGATGTCGCTTAGGACCTTGAGTGTGGCTGAGGTGCACCCATGACCAGCTCTGAAACCAGATTGCATAGCGGAGAAGGTACGGTGGGATTCGAAATGGTCGGTAATCTGTTTGTTAACTTGGCTTTCAAAGACCTTAGAAAGGCATGGTAGGATATATATAGGTCTGTAGCAGTTTGGGTCTAGTGTCACCCCCTTTGAAGAGTAGGATGACCGCAGCAGCTTTCCAATCTTTGGGAATCTCAGACGATACAAAAGAGAGGTTGAACAGGCTAGTAATAGGGGTTGCAACAATTTTGGCAGATGATTTTAGAAAGAGAAGGTCCAGATTGTCTAGCCCGGCTGATTTGTAGGGGTCCAGATTTTTCAGCTCTTTTAGAACATCTGCTATCTGGATGTGGGTGAAGGAGAAATGGTGGGGGCTTTGGCGGGTTGCTCTGGAGTGTCCTGGGCAGTTGACCGAGGTAGGGGTAGAAAGCATGGCCAGCCGTAGAGAAATGATTATTGAAATTCTCAATTATAGTGGGTTTATCGGTGGTAAGTGTTTCCTAGCCTCAGAGCACTGGGCAGCTGGGAGGAGGTGCTAATGCAGAATGCCATAGGAAGTTTTTGTGCTGGTCAAGGGCAGACAGGTCTGGAGTGAACCAAGGACTATATCTATTCCTAGTTCTACATTTTTTAACGGGGCATGCTTATTTAAGATAGTGAGGAAGACACTTTTAAAGAATAACCAGGCATCCTCTACTGATGGGATGAGGTCAATGTCATTCCAGGATACCCCAGGCAGGTCGATTAGAAAGGCCTGCTCGTAGAAGTGTTTTAGGGAGCATTTGACAGTGAAGAGAGGTGGTCGTTTGGTCGCAGACCCATTACTGATGCAGGCAATGAGGCAGTGATCGCTGAGATCTTGATTGAAAACAGCAGAGGTGTATTTGGAGTGGGAGTTAGTTGATATTTATGAGGGTGCCCGTGTTTACGGATTTGGGGTTGTACCTGGTCGGTTCATTGATAATTTGTGTGAGATTGAGGGCATTAAGCTTAGATTGTAGGATGGCCGGGGTGTTAGACATGTCCCAGTTTAGGTCACCTAGTAGCACAAGCTCAGAAGATAGATGGCGGGCAATCAGTTCACATATGGTGTAAAGGGCACAGCTGGGGACAGAGGGTGGTCTATAGCAAGCGGCAACGGTGAGAGACTTGTTTCTGGAAAGGTGAATTTTTAGAAGTAGAAACTCAAATAGTTTGGGTACAGACCTGGATAGTAAGACAGAACTCTGCAGGCTATCTTTGCAGTAGATTGCAACACCGCCCCCTTTGGGAGTTCTATCTTGGTGGAAAATGTTAGTTAGGAATGGAGATTTCAGGGTTTTTGGTGGTTTTCCTAAGCCAGGATTCAGACATGGCTAAGACACCCGGGTTGGCAGAGTGTGCTAAAGCAGTGATTAAAACAAGCTTCTAATGTTAACATGCATGAAACGAAGGCTTTTACGGTTACAGAAGTCAACAAATGAGAGCACCTGGGGAGTGGGAGTGGAGCAAGGCACTGCAGGTCCTGGATTAACTTCTACATCACCAGAAGAACAGAGGAGAAGTAGGATAAGGGTACGGCAAAAGGCTATACGAACTGGCCGCCTAGCCGGATCAGAACAGAGAGTTAAAGAAGCAGGTTTCTGGGAACGATAGCATAGATTCAAGGCATAGTGTACAGACAAAGGTATGGTAGGATGTGAGTACATTAGAGGTAGACCTAGGCATTGATGAGAGCGATATTGTCCCTAGAGACATTTAAACCAGGTGATGTCATCAAATGTAGGAGGTGGAACAACATGGTTGGTTAAGGCATATTGAGCAGGGCTAGAGGCTCTACAGGGAAATAAGACAGTAATCACTAACCAGGACAGTAATGGACGAAGCATATTGATATTAGAGAGAGGCATGCATAGCCAAGTGAACATATGGGTCCAGTGAGTGGTTGGGCTGGCTGGGGACATGGCGATTCTGACAGTTAGCAGGCCGGAGCTAACAAGCTAGCAGTTAGCAGACCGGGGCAAGCAAGCAGTTAGCAGACCGGGGCAAGCAAGCTAGCAGTTAGCAGACTGGGGCAAGCAAGCTAGCAGTTAGCAGACTGGGGCAAGCAAGCTAGCAGTTAGCAGACTGGGGCAAGCAAGCTAGCAGTTAGCAGACCGGGGCAAGCAAGTTAACAGAAGGGCCTTTGGGGGACGTAGCGATGGAGGTAAGTCCGTTTTTGCCTCTTTGTGCGGTGACGTCGATAGACCAGTTGTGGATTAGTAGGGTTCCAAGTAGCTCTAGGTAGCTAGCAGAATGGGCCTTCAGCGGACGTCGTGCCCGAGGGGCCTGTTGGAATCCCCTGGCAGATTGTCGATATTTCAGTCGTAGAGGATCGGCGGGGTTCCGTGCCCCGAACCAGCAGTAGAAGGGGTCCGGATATTGTAGCCCAGGAGTGGTCTTCAGTGGTAGCCTAAGAGCCCTAGCCCGTCTAGCTTCAAGCTAACCTTTGCTTGCTCCGGGATGGAGACGCTGGCCAGGAGTAGTCACCCGGGATTGCAGTTAGGTAGTTGTGAAAATCCAGATGAAAATGTTCAGAGTTTGCGGTAGGAATCCGGGGATATGGCGAGAAAAAAAATAGGTCCGTTATGCTCTGGTTTGAGTCACGTTGTACGAAACTGGCGAGAGCTTTCCGAGCTAAAGGTTAGCTGATGACCACTAGCAATGGTTTCCTGACTGATAGCTGGTAGGTAGTTAGCTGGCTAGCTTCAGTTGAGGGATTCCTGATCTGAAGTAAGTAGAAATACTTTAGAAAAAAAATAGATCCATGCCGCATTGGGTGAGGCAGGTTGCAGGATAGCATTTAAAAGTTGTTGTTTTTTAAAGATATGCGAATAAAAATATATATACAAGGGACACGACAGGACAAAGACAAAGACGTCTGACTGCTACGCCATCTTGGATTTTTTGTTGTTGTAATGACATCTCAAGGATATTGGATGTACCTGAGCTGAATTTGAAGTGTCATAGTAAAGGGGTGTGAATGCTTATGTAAATGAGATATGTTTTCAATAAATTAGCTATCATTTCTAAAAACATGTTTTCACTTTGTCATTATGGGGTATTATGTGTAGATGGATAAAAATATATATATTTAATACATTTTTTATTCCGTCTGTAACAGCAAAATGTGGAATAAGTCAAGAGTTATGAATACATTCTGAAGACACTGTAAATATGATCCATATCACTCACTTTAAAATATGAATACTATTACTTGTATCACTCTTCCACATTAAGTTATGTAACTATACTAAACCTCCATGGCAGACGGGAAAATGTACAGAAGCTGTTTCATCACATCTTGCTCATCTTTGGGTTTTTCAACAGTTTATCAGTTTTAGGATCTCAAAGAGCACACAGTTTTATATAGAACAATATTAGCTCCTAGTCTGTGAGAAATACTAATTTCTTATCTAATCTGGTTTATGTAATTATGGAATAATTAGGATCATCTTGCCAATTAGCCGAAATGTGTTTGTTTGTTTTGTGGGTCCTGTGCGAGGCTGAGTAGGGGAACATGCAGTGCCTGAAGGGTAGCCGACAGGATTGTTTGATTAGAACACAGCTGACATTCTTGTTGGTTCCTGTGTGTCACAAGACTCAGTGGCCTGAGGACCACATGCAGCTCTGTGCACAGAGCTTCCTCAATGTTAAAGCTACAGTCACACTTAGAAAGAAAAATAAGGTAGGGGCGCCACCCCCTATTGTTCTGATGTAATACATCTATTTATTAGTCAACCTACAGTAGGATCACACATGCAATTGCTCAGAGAGAATGATGAAACAGTTCAGAGTGTATTTCCTTTAGATTTATTGATCTTACACCAGATATTATTGTTATTGTGTTTTTGTTATCCCTTGTAGAGCATTTCAGGAGATCTGATGATTCGTAACATCCAGCTGAATCACGGGGGGAAATATGTCTGTGTTATCGACACCGACGTAGAGAGCTTGTCCGCTTCGGCCATCTTGGTTGTGAAAGGTAAGAGAACCGACTGTAAAGGTTGGAAGGGTTCCTTTATGGAATTCCTGTTCAATTCACTCTGGCTATGAGATTCACATTTGTACAGTGACTAATTTCTCCGAAGTGATGACATTTTAAGTTCTTTAGAAAAGTCTGAATGTTGAAATACAATATAGTGTCGGCTGTGAATACTTGACCTTAGAGCTTGCAATGAAAAATCTTGTAAGAACTTGGGCAGAATTAAAATTGATTCACGCAATAAATTGGAGCTGAAATTGGAATCTAGAAGGCATACTTAATTTTATAGGCCTATATGAAGAATTATGGTTAATTAAACTTGCTGTCAAGCTACCTTTATTACAAATATGATGCTGTATTCATATTTTGGTGAGAACTGTGCAGACAAATGTACATGTATATAATATCTATAAATATCTTACATATTTCTTTTTACATTTCATGACATGGCATGTTGTATTTGTGTAATGAAAACAACATTTTTATGACATATTTTTGAAATAATGGAAAGACAATATTTGACATCTCTGAATTTGAAAAAGGCACACATTTTGTGAACGCAGCTTCCACAGTGGTAGTTGATATGTGTTTGGAGTAGTGTATCATCTCTCATTATTGTAGCTTATCTGTAGTGATTTACATTGGTATGCACACCCATAACACCCTGTAATAGCAGTCCCAGGTGTTTTGGAAAGCCATTGTTTATTACATAGAACTTTAATTGGCTCATTTACATACCGACAAAATACCATAGAAACATCTGAATAATGGAAGAGTGGAGCAAACAACAACATCATGGCATGCAACCATCTTTGGAGTAGATATCCATGAACACTGTCTGTCATTCTTTGCCTCTTAGTGTTGCGGTCTCTCTCACTCAATCTGTCTCTCGCTCTCTATCGCTCTTTCTCTATCACTTCCTCTCACTGTCCATCTTTCTAACACACGCATATGTTTCACAAATTGTCCCCTCCCATGTTCCTGTCTGGCGTTAGTGATCCCATGCTCTTAATCACTTCTCAGCCTCACATATCCCATGTCTGCATTAAATGTCCCTGTGAAGCCGGATAAAGGACATAGAGCTTAATAAGAGGGAGTGTGATGGCATTGGACCAGCTGTAAAGGCAAGAGGGTGATGAGTTGTTAATGGGGGCGTGGTGTTTATGGTGGTGGTGGGAGTGGTGGTGCGGTGTGGAGGCTCACTTTGCTAATTGTCTGATTGAGTCAGGTCCCCCCGGGCTCCCGGACACAGTAGCAGTGGAGGAGATCACAGATAGCACGGCCCAGCTCTCTTGGAGCCCCGGCAGGGACAACGGCAGTCCTATCACAGGCTACATCATCCAGGCCCGGACCCCCTTCACTGTGGGCTGGCAGGCTGTGGACACAGGTAGTTTATACATCTACCATACAGTACATAACAAAGCACACCATAACTATGTTTATCCATCATGATAATACTGGTCTACTTTCCACTTCCAGTTCCTGAGGTGATCAATGGCAACACGCTGACAGCCACTGTGGTGGGCCTGAACGCCTGGGTGGAGTATGAGTTCAGGGTGGTGGCCCGCAACAGTGTGGGCATGGGAGAGCCCAGTCCAGCCTCAGCCAAGACCAGGACAGAGGATACCAGTGAGTGTTTCTCCTCTAGTCTTTCTAAAATACATACGCAGACACACACACTAACAAACACATACACACACTAACACACATACACACACACACTAACAAACACATACACACACTAACACACATACACACACACACTAACATACACTAACACACACATACACACACTAACATACACATACACACACTAACACACATACACACACACACTAACATACACTAACACACACATGCACATAAATACTGTAGATACAGTATACACAGACCCCTGACATCTTACATGAAAGGCTGCTTGAACCAGATGTCTTGTGATGGACCATTTAGTTTGGGCTGGAATCAGGATGCACATGCGCGGTCTGCAGTGTTATGCACGAAACAGTTGTCAAGTAAAATGGCATTTTCTGAATATGAAACTGAACAGCTAAATCTAAAAAAAAGTGTTTTATTCTTTGTGACATTTGGCATTTGAGTTGGACAATGTAGTCCAAAACATGCCGGGTCGATAATATCAAGGGAGAAGTTTCTTGGGTGTAAAATAAAATAATATTGTGAATGGATTTGACAATTTTTCCCAATTGTTAACACACGTTTGCTGATACTACATCTCAGGTACTCATGGAAGCAGTTGCGGACCAGAGCTGCCAGATGGAAACGCACGTTGTCCCAAACTAGAACATACATTTGCCGCTCAGGATCACCTGGCCCTCTTTGCTCTAGCTGAAAAAGATTGTCATGTAAGGTGTTCAGGAAATTAAGGAGATAGGCAGTGTTCTGTGGAGGACCCCATTGTGGCTCATAGCTGAACATATGGCGACATTTTCCCCGCGCTGGCCAGGTACAATACCTCAATGATGGCGCGTAGACCATGGATGTTCCTTCCTCTCCTCCTCTTCTTTGCTAAATGTAATCAAATCAAATCAAATGTATTTATTTAGCCCTTCGTACATCAGCTGATATCTCAAAGTGCTGTACAGAAACCCAGCCTAAAACCCCAAACAGCAAGCAATGCAGGTGTAATCCAGCCTCATCTATGAATATGAGTTCAGGGGGCATGGGACTTGCATTCAACTCCATTGTTCTCTGATATGACAGTAAATACTGTAATTGCTGTATAGTAAAGTTCACTGTCAACATCAGTGAGTCTCTAATGTTTCAAGAGTGTAATACTACTACATTACTTACTTGCACATATTCGTACCATTTATCCTTTACTCTTTGGGAATTCCTTTCGAATGGGTTTCTGGGTTTTTTACATTTACATTTAAGTTGATTTGCTTTATGCATTCACCTTAAGACATCCAGTGGAACAGCCACTTTACAATGTGCATCTAAATCTTTTAAGTTTACTTTATCCTATCCTAGGTATTCCTGAAAGGATGTCTCCGGGGTGATTGACTCTTTATACGGAGATGGTGTTTCTGAAGGATGCGGGCTATGGTTGATAAGCTCACTGTTGTTGTGGAAGATGGTAGGGTTTTCAATAATCTGTTGCTACATTTCCTGCAGTCTTATGGCATAATTTTTAACTACCATTTGCACAATGGCAGCCTCCTATTCGTCTGTAAATAGTCGTCTTTCAGTTCTACAAAAACAAAATAGCATGCAGTACAGTAAACACTACAGTAGTACAGTACACAATATAAACATGTTACAAAGTAGTATAGCTCTCAATTTCATACATACATTAATACGCCAAACATGTACTTTGTTTCCCCTTACAGTATGTATTGGAATGTACAGTCTTTACTGGGCTTTATGTGGTACTACTGTCAAATAGTAAAAGTCGTAGATAGGTCCAATGTCTGCAGTACATAACTATTCTCATTTTGGAATGTCCGGATGATTGATGCTACGGTGAAGTGGCTCAGATTGGGCTGCACTCTCTGCCCAGCCTCTCTCAAGGTCAGCCACTCCACATGGTCCACCATAGTTGCCCGAATTTCATCAGAGATTATTCTACTTGTTCTTGGTCTTCCTCCACCTCTACCTCCACCTCCACCTCTACCTCTACTTTTCTCTGCCAAGTTTGCTTCCATTGTTCACCAAATACATGAGTACTCACCTGTGGCCTTTTTATCCATGCCAGAGGTCTGATTGCAAAGTGACACATTTCGCAATTAGTGTTTGAAAAGAGAAAGAGATCAATTGGTAATTGAGCTTAGCTTGTTGAACATTGTTGCATTTCATCTGCACACAAGACATTTTAGTTGTGAATATTGTGTCAAAGGTAGAGAATTGTGTGTTGTGTTTTGTCAAATGTTATGGAAATGCAATCTGTGTGTAAAGCAAAACATGTGCCAATAGTATTGCAGATCTGGTGTCTGGTTCAACTAAATTAGTTACAGGTTTGGGTCATTGTGCCTCATGGGCCAGTTTTAGTGTGTAAACAATTGGGAAAATCTGTAAAGCTGTGTCATGAGACTAGACGTATGGCATATAGTCCTGTATTTCAGCTATGTTAAAAGCCTTAAAATTGCTCTCTTCTGGGATTTGCCTTACAGTGCCTGATACAGCTCCCACTGATGTTGGAGGCGGAGGAGGCACAAAATCTGAATTAGTGATAACTTGGGAGGTAAGTTATCTGTCAGGTTTTACTGTTCTCTCCATAGCTGGATAATGGTTGTACTGTTCTCTCCATAGCCAGGTAATGGTTTTACTGTTCTCTCCATAGCCAGGTAATGGTTTTACTGTTCTCTCCATAACCAGGTAATGGTTTTACTGTTCTCTCCATAGCTGGATAATGGTTTTACTGTTCTCTCCATAACCAGGTAATGGTTTTACTGTTCTCTCCATAGCCAGGTAATGGTTTTACTGTTCTCTCCATAGCCAGGTAATGGTTTTACTGTTCTCTCCATAGCTGGATAATGGTTTTACTGTTCTCTCCATAACCAGGTAATGGTTTTACTGTTCTCTCCATAGCTGGATAATGGTTTTACTGTTCTCTCCATAACCAGGTAATGGTTTTACTGTTCTCTCCATAGCCAGGTAATGGTTTTACTGTTCTCTCCATAGCCAGGTAATGGTTTTACTGTTCTCTCCATAGCTGGATAATGGTTTTACTGTTCTCTTCATAGCCAGGTAATGGTTTTACTGTTCTCTCCATAGCCAGGTAATGGTTTTACTGTTCTCTCCATAGCCAGGTAATGGTTTTACTGTTCTCTCCATAGCCAGGTAATGGTTTTACTGTTCTCTCCATAGCCATGTAATGGTTTTACTGTTCTCTCCATAGCCATGTAATGGTTTTACTGTTCTCTCCATAGCCAGGTAATGGTTTTACTGTTCTCTCCATAGCCATGTAATGGTTTTACTGTTCTCTCCATAGCCATGTAATGGTTTTACTGTTCTCTCCATAGCCAGGTAATGGTTTTACTGTTCTCTCTATAGCCAGGTAATGGTTTTACTGTTCTCTCCACAGCCAGGTAATGGTTTTGCTTAATTGTGCAGAATTGAATGGAGCAATATTATGATCGGCACTAGAGCCAGCCCTCTCTTCTGTGCTGGCCATGGAGTGCCATTTCTCCCTTCCAATGTGATTCAACTGAGGGACAGCGATTGTTTCTTTGAAGCCCACTTCATCCACAATTATGTGCTAATGCAGGGAGAGAAAAAATGAAACAATCAGTGATTTCGGATCATCAACTACATTCAGCTGCCGGCCAATGGTCAGGGGGCCTGAACATCATTACAAATCATTTGTGGACTGCAAATTGACAGCAAGAAGCCCAAACAGATATCATATTTGACTAAAACATAATCATTTCAAACCTTGCTTAGATTTGTATATGATCACATATATCTCTCTATTATGCGTGGGAGTACTTTAGAACAGATTTCCTAAATTAAAATCACTTGGAGCTGATTTGCTAGTGTTTTTAGTCTTTTTTATAAATAAAAATACATTTCATAATTTTTTGCTCAGAAAACTAGGGGGCCAAATAAAATCACAGCCATTTGGGGAACCATTGTTTAAACACTACATCTAATCATTGCAACCAAGGTTGAAGACCTCTTTGGCAGGTGCTTGATGACAAACGCAGGGGTGTCAGTGTATTTGTCTGTATGCGTTTTAATATCACTATAGTTTTGTGTTTCGCTCCCAGCCCGTGCCTGAGGAACTGCAGAATGGAGAGGGCTTCGGTTACATCATCGCCTTCCGGCCACTGGGTGCCATCACCTGGACACGAGTGGTCATCTCCACGCCCGGGGTGGCCCGATACATCTTCCGCAACGACACCATCCCGCCTTTCTCGCCGTTCGATGTGAAGGTTGGGGCGTACAACAACCGTGGGGAAGGCCCCTTCAGTTCCATAGCCACAGTGTTCTCAGCAGAGGAAGGTAAAGGAAACGGATGCCAGTGGAAGTCACGCTGAAACCGCGCCTAATCTTTTCATTCTGGAGGCACAACCTTCCATAGTAAAGATGAAATATGTTGGTTCAGACATATTCCCCCTCAAGCTGGGAGTGTCAACTTGATATTAGTTATTGCAGGGGTAGATTACAGGAAATCCTAGCAGACACTTACTACACTGGGCTGTCAGTGAGGTACTGTGTTATTTGAATTTGCCATGCAAGTCAGATCCCATTAACAACCAAGCGGAGGCTAAAGCTCTATCCAGTGAATCTACAGGTCTATTCTCTGCTTTCCTCTCTTTCCTATTGGTTTGTTTGATGGTGTTGAATGAGTCTGTGGGGTGCTCACCAGCTCTCTATTTCTGCAGTCCCCAGTGAGGCTCCTAAGAGGGTTTGGGGCAGGAGTGTATCTGCAGCTACAGTTGAAGTGATTTGGGAAGCCCTCCCCGTCACCCCTGAAAGAGTGCTGGGTTATGAGGTAGGATTCACTCAATTTCCTCAATAAAACAACACATGCACATTGCCATTTCTAGTGTTTATATATAAAGCAGTAGCTTAATTTATTCTATTTGAACACACAGTTCTTGAAATATCACCTGGGGTGCTGTGTACTGTAACATCTCACGTTATAAGATATCATGAGGGGTTCTGTAACCTTGACAACATTTTGTTAATATGTTGATTCCTATACGTTCTGTATTTGTCCCAGCACTGCTTAGAGTAGCTGTGTCTAACGACCACCACCATTTAGCTGCAGCAGCTTTTAAAGCCGGTTGAGAAAAGCTCTCATCCATCCATTTAAGTACGCAAGAAGAGATTTTCCTTTTCTCCCAGTGCTCTTTCAATCCTGCTCACCTCTGCCCCCTGGAACAAAACCCTTTGGTTGCCATGGCACTGGCTTTATTGTGTTGATACAATAGTGCTATCAGGTCAGCAAACAGGATTGGAGAGAGAGGGGCTTTTAAGGGGGTAAGCTGTTAGTATGCATCTTGAGCCTTAGAGGTTGGGTACAGTGGAGGTCATAGGATTCTGAAAGAGATGACACCTTTCACAGACAGATGCATTAGTATTGTTTGTGTTAGTAGCCAAACTGGCAGGATAGGTCTAAACTGATAATATGCCCATCATCTAATTTAAAAATATATATATATATATATATATATATATTATTTAACCTTTATTTAACCAGGTAAGCTAGTTGAGAACAAGTTCTCATTTACAACTGACCTGACCAAGATAAAGCAGAGCAGTGCAACAGAAACAACAACACAGAGTTACACATGGAATAAGCAAGCGTACAGTCAATAACACATTAGAAAAAAAGAAAGTCTATATACAGTGTGTGCAAATGGCATGAGGAGGTATGGCAATAAATAGGACATAGTAGCAAAGTAATTACAATTTAGCAGATTAACACTGGAGTGATAGATGAGCAGATGATGGTTTGTAAGTAGTGATACTGGTGTGCAAAAGAGCAGCAAAGTAAATAATAACAATATGGGGATGAGGTAGGTAGATTGGGTGGGCTATTTACAGATGGACTATGTACAGCTGCAGCAATCTGTTAGCTGCTCAGATAGCTGATGTTTAAACTTAGGGAAATGTAAGTCTCCAGCAATTTAGCAATTTTTGCAATTCGTTCCAGACTGAGTATGGATCTAGATCTACAGTATGGATCTAGTTTTTTACTCCAGTATGGTATATTGTTAAGTTTTGTATCTGATAGGTTAAATTTGAAAAATTTGTATCTGATAGGTTAATTTAGTTGCATGGCCAATAACAGGAATATAGATGTGCCTATCCCAAGAGCAGACTTCACATTTTCTTCTTCACATTATTTACTTTACTCTTATGTCACTTAATACCCGAAACATAAATATTGAAAATGACCCTAAGCTAGCATTGGATTATTTAATTTGCTTCATCAAATATCTCTTCACCTGCACCGTTAATTGAAAGCTAATACCCCCAAGGAAAGTAATGAATTGCTCTGTCGAGTGTTAAAGAGAATACGATATTCCTCCATGCTGTAGCTGGATGTGTTCATTTCTAAGTACAGAAACTGTACTTTTATCATTGAAAATACAGATTTGTAAGGGGAATACATTTTATTGAACCAAAAACAGTGGATCTTAAAGACGTTATTGTGACAAGAATATCCCTATACTGTGTTAAACAAGCCCTTTGTCATTTGACTTATTGAGGTTACTCTTGGGTGCCTTTGTAGAATGACCATGGGCTAGAGATGATTTGTATCAAAAAATTGAAGAGCCATATATCATTGATTGGGAAGCCAGTCCTCCACTGCACACCAAATGGCATTACAGATTTAATGATGAGGCTGTTCTAATAATGTGAGTTTAAAAAAACTCCCTTTGGCTAGAATTAAATTGCTTGTGTCTGATATCTCAACCTCTTGTTGTTTTCTTTCCATTGGTTAACAGGTGGTGTACTGGGAAGATGACACCAAGCCTGACACAGTTAGGCAAAGTCAGAACCTCTGGAAACTACTCGGCGGTTAATGTGACTGGACTGAGCGCTAACACACAGTATTATCTAGCTGTGTGCGCCTTTAACACTGCAGGGACAGGGCCACAGTCTACACACATCAACGCCACCACCAAGAAGCCAGGTGAGTGAATCTCATTTCCATGTACGTTTTAGTCATTTAGCAGTTGCTCTTATCCAGAACGACTTACAATTATCTTAAGATGGCTAGGTGAGAATCTACAATTATCACAGTCGTAGTAAGTACATTTTCCTTCAGCTGTTTGGAGGATTGTACTGTATATACATTTTTACTTAAACAATTAGGGGGAACAGAAACTCATTCTTTTGTAAAAGTATACAAGTATTATATGAACATCTCTCTTTCATCATCACTTCTCTCTCTTAGCACCAGGCCAGCCTCCTTTGAATGTAGAGTGGACCATGATTGGCTCTCTGCTCACTCTACACTGGGGTCCTGTGATAGCCATGGAGACAGAGGCAGAGGTCATCGGATATCTTGTATGTCTCATGTCACTGTGGCTCTATTCTTTTGTCAAGCACAACACAACCATCTCCAACCCACTCTTTCCATCATTTTGGTAAGGTTTTCCACAGGGACAAAACATCCATAGTTCCAACCAGCAAACCTCACTGTACTGTCACCAAGCATTAGGAGCCATTTTATCATCCAATCAGCAAATCAAGTTTAAATTCCCTCACTCCTCACTGCTCATTTCAGGCGATCTTTCATTTTTGATTGTGTGTTTTGCATTGCCGTTTCTAGGTGCTGTTGAGAAGACACCGGTACAATGACGTAAACAGCATCATAACAAACAAAACCAGGATGGAGCTGACGCTGTCTCCCAACGACAACTACCTGATCCAGATCAAGGCCCTGAGTGAGGGTGGTGAAGGTGTAGGCAGCGAACCCATCCACATCCACAAATTAAGTATGTTTGCCATTTCCTCTCTCTCTCCTTGATGAAGCTTTAATGATGATTAAATCAGCCAAACAGAACATTTATTTTGGGCTCTTGCATCCCTCTTCAACCATGTGTAATAGACTTCTTTCGGGTGCAAGAAATGCAACCTTTTTAGAAATGCATGTGTGGTGCAATCCATCTCTGCCATTGGGTTATTATTCCTTGTTGACTTTCCAGCTCTGCGGCATATAAAATAGTACAATGCCCCCCCCTCCCCCAAAGAGATCTGCTCTCTGATGTGATATAAGCCTCATCATCTCTGTGTACTTGGTCTATCCTGTTGAAAGCCATTAAAACAGAGATATGGAAAGCACTATGTAATTCACAGTTGCCCTTTGATTTACAACGACTTGTCATCAAATTTAGCAGATAGAGACAGAAACTGCCCCGACTTCGTTTTTTTGCTTTTTTTGAAAAGTGGAATTTTCAGTTCTTGAAGAGCTTCTTTGACTGCTGGTTTGTGGTTTCAGGCATGGGCGCACGAGGTTCGGGAGCATCTAGTCTCAATCCGCTATCTCTGTCTCATCTCTCCGCATTCCTCATCAGCGCTCTCCTCCTCCTCAACTCCTCCTGGTGATGTCTGGACACAGTCACAGCCCTCCTAGTGGCCCTCCTCACTCCCTCTCCTCTAGCAGCCTGCTCCTGCATTCAGATAGGCATGGATGCAACCCTCTGTGGCAGTGCTGGACAGAACAGGAATTTTGAAGGGGCCATGCATTGAGGATATAAATTATGTTCTGTAGAAAACATGAATTTGTGTGCATGATATTTAACAGTTTCCTCTCATATCATAAGTGCTGTCATGCTGTAAAACTATTTTGGAAATCTTTTTTTTCCAATGGAATGTACTTCTATTTGGGAGTACTGATGTCTACATTATATATGTACGGTTGAAGTCGGAAGTTTAGCCAAATATAGTTTTTCACAATTCCTGACTTTTAATCAGAGTAAAAATTCCCTGTCTTAAGTCAGTTAGGATCACCACTTTATTTTAAGAATGTGAAATGTCAGAATAATAGTAGAGAGAATTCTTTATTTCAGCTTTTATTTATTTCATCACATTCCCAGTAGGTCAGAAGTTTACATACACTCAATTAGTATTTGTTAGCATTGCCTTTAAAATTTTTAACTTGGGTCAAACGTTTTTGGGTAGCCTTCCACAAGCTTCTCACATTAAATTGGGTGAGTTTTGGCCCATTCCTCCTGACAGAGCTGGTGTAACTGAGTCAGGTTTGTAGGCCTCCTTGCTCGAACACACATTTTCAGTTCTGCCCACACATTTTCCATAGGATTGAGGTCAGGGCTTTGTGATGGCCACTACAGTACCTTGACTTTGTTGTCCTTAAGCAATTTTGCCACAACTTTGGAAGTATGCTTGGGGTCATTGTCCATTTGGAAGACCCATTTGCGACCAAGCTTCAACTTCCTGACTGATGTCTTGAGATGTTGCTTCAATATATCCACATAATTTTCCTTCCTCATGATATCATCGGTTTTGTGAAGTGCACCAGTCCCTCCTGCAGCAAAGCACCTCCACAACATGACGCTGCCGTGCTTCACGGTTGGGATGGTGTTATTCGGCTTGCATGCCTTCCCCTTTTCTCTCCAAACATAACGATGGTCATTATGGCCAAACAGTTCTATTTTTGTTTTATCAGACCAGAGGACATTTCTCCAAAAAGTACGATCTTTGTCCCCATGTGCAGTTGCAAACCGTAGTCTGTCTTTTTTTATGGCGGTTTTGGAGCAGTGGCTTCTTCCTTGCTGAGCGGCCTTTCAGGTTATGTCGATATAGGACTTATTTTACTGTGGATATAAATACCTTTGAACCTGTTTCCTCCAGCATCTTCACAAGGTCCTTTGCTGTTGTTCTGGGATTGATTCGCACTTTTCGCACCAATGTACGTTCATCTCTAGGAGACAGAACGCGTCACCTTCCTGAGCGGTATGATGGCTGCGTGGTCCCATGGAGTTTATACTTGCGTACTATTGTTTGTACCGATGAAGGTGGTACCTTCAGGTGTTTGGAAATTGCTTCCAAGGATGAACCAGACATGTGGAGGACTACAAAAAAAATATTGGGTGATTTAAAAACAAATTATTATTATTTTTTTTTTTCCCCCATGATTTCATGCAAAGAGGCACTGGGTTTGAAGGTAGGCCTTGAAATCCATCCACATGTACACCTCCAATTGACTCAAATGATGTCAATTTGCCTATCAGAAGTTTCTAAAACCACGCTGTCTAAAGGCACAGTCAACTTAGTGTATGTAAACTTCTGACCCACTGGAATTGTGATTAAGTGAAATAATCTGTCTGTAAACAATTACTTGTCATGCACAAAGTAGATGTCCTAACCGACTTGCCAAAACTATAGTTTGTTAACAAAAAATGTGTGGAGTGGTTGAAAAACGAGTTTTAATGACTCCAACCTGTGTACGTAAACGTCCGACATCAACTGTATATATGTTTGACACTGATCCTTGAAGATTACTAATGCCTTAAACCCATTTACATACCAAAGTAGTTGACAAAAAAAAGATTTAGTTATCTTGTGTTTTCAAAGTAATGTGAGTTTTTAATGAAGGTATGTTAGATAATTGTGGTGTCAGCTGCTCAATGGAGAGTTGTGTTGTGGTTTATATGGGTTGGACGTCCTTTGATATAACTAACTGTACATGGCATCTTGAGTTATTATTATGAGGTTGAAGAAGTACAACTAATTATCTAACTGACAACATGCCCAAACTAATGTCAAATTGGCCACTATAGCAGATAAAACCAGTTTTACATGATAACTGTTTCAATCATAATAATTTGATCAAGTGATTTTATAGCTGTAGCTAAACCATTACCTTGAATGATTTGTGTTTGAGCTGTGTTAACTGAATACCAGTTTGGTCACCTGTCCCTCTAAGCCACTCATCTCTGCATAGTGAAATAGTATTAGGCGCCTTACAGAGCTGTTGGCTCCTGAGCTTTAGACCCCTATTTAAAACAATCTGATGGGACTTGACATTTTGTTCTGTATCTCATGCTCCTCTTAATAATTGATGCATATCACACTCTGCATTCAGCACACAGTGAAATGTTAACGTTCTCGAGAATAGAATCATGTAGAGTTATTGTGTCAAACAAATCCCACTTGTAATGTTCTGCATTTAAATGATCTCTAAATGCTAAATACGTCTATCATTTGACCTCCTGATTATTCAGAATTCCGACCATCAGTCGGCAAAATATATATAAATCATACATGTTTAAGTAAAGGACATATATAAGTGCCTTCACTGGAATGTCTTACCAGTTGACGGACATATCCACTCTTTCTGGATCAGTTTTTGGAAAATTAATTGGGGGGGGGGGGGGGGTCTATACTTTTCCTAATTCCTGAGAGATCCCGGGCATAATAAATGTATGATTGAATCTGCAGCATAATTTAGCAGTTATTAAAGCATCTAAATAAATGATGTCATGTCAATGGAGCCATGACTGGAAATTAATAAGGGAAAAGTTGGCTGCTGTCATGTCATTTCTCAAACTTCACTCTGAGAAAAAAGGGTTCTTCGGCAGTCCCCATAGGAGAACCCTTTTTGGTTCAAGGTAGAAATATTTTGGGTTCCATGTAGAACCCTCTGTGGAAAGGGTTTTACACAGAACCCAAAAGGGTTCTTCAAAGGGTTATCCCATGGGGACAGCCAAATAAGCATTTTAGGTTCTAGATGGCACATTATTTTTTAAGAGTGTATAAAGTACAAGACTAGAGAACTGCTACAGTACTCTTTTAAAGAACTGTGACAAGCCTTATGGTGAGGGAGAAACTGTTTCCTGTTCATGTTCTTGTACGATGGGTCCATCATCATGGGTCCACTGATTACTGCTATAAGGTATTGTGCCTTCACTGAACTTTGTTACTGATTAGGGCTGGCTGACCTAGGATCAGGTGGTTGTGGGACTGTTCCCGTCATCTGCAACGTCCAATGAAAGCAGAAGGAAGTGATCCAAGGTAACTGTGACTCTGTCCCTGCTTAGCCACCAGAAGAGGTGTGCAGGCCCCAGAGGCCCGTAAAGCTCAAACAGTGGACGCAATCAGCCTGTCCTATCTGCTCCTACAGTGGTTTCATAACGGCCTGTGCTCATTGATTAGACTGCTGCAGCCCAGTCAATGGGATATTGATTTCCCCTGTCCCATTATTGCAGCTGTCACAATTGGGCTGCTTGATTGACTGATGCTGGGGCTTCCTATTGCACATTTTTTTGTTGGTTACTATTTGAGATGTCCTCCCCTAGTCTTTCTCTGTCTGTGTGTCCACCCCATCCAGAGGAGACAAGTCAAAATCATAATAATACAATGTAATATACATTACATGTTTTTTTTTACAAGAGCTACGGTGACAAACTGATGTTTTAGGTAACATCCCCCTACTAGTTCCGACTACCTTTAATGGATTTGAAGTGCTGCACATTTATAAATTCCCTTACTGAAATTCATATGAAAATTAACAGCATCATTAAAGGTTATGAGTTGGTTAAGAGAGGAAAATTGTCATGTTCCTTTTTTGTAATGTATTTTTGACTGTTGAGCTCTTTTTTGAAAAACTCTAATCTTTTCTTTTTCTACAAATGATGAACAATGGCTTTTTAGGTGTCAAACTGTCTGGGGACTTAGCCTGTGTAATAATACTACTGTAAAACAAAAGTACAGCGAGGTGTCCAAAAAGTGTAAGGATACAACACAGTAACAGTGTCTAATTGAAATAGTATAACTCTTAGACCTTTTTCCTAATTCCTATGCCCAATTCCCTGCTCATTATTTCTGTATGCTGGTTAGTAGAATAGTATATACTTACCAGTTCACCTTCACATCACGCAGCGCTAGAGTATGTGGATTTACAAATAAGTCCTTTGTCAAATTTGGCCAGACTATCCTATAATTTACATAGCTATATACATGTATGTTACACACTGCTGACTGTAATATATAGGAGAAATAATGTACCTTTTTTGGGATTGTACTTTGTGAATTAGTACAAAATGCAATCCAAGAAAATTATTGTAGCCATCAGGTCAGTTGCGTTTGAGTTTACATTTTTACAACATGACATGATAAACTCTGATGTTGGTTACTTAGAGTGCGCTTTAGTTCTGACAAATGTGCTTGGTCAAATGTAAATAGCTTGCATATATATTTTTAAAGATGGCCTACAAAGACAATTTACTGATATTTTATACAACTTGTGGCCCTTGATTTTAATACTGATGTATTAATCCATGATCTCCATGAGATAACTGACCTATAGAACTGCGTTTCATATTGAAAAGTAACTGTTTTGTCTTGTATACTAAAATTGTGCATGTGAATCATTGTCTGGTGCTTTTGTGTTGGATTTTCTAAAACTAACTTAATAAAATGTTAACTGCAGCAAGTTGTTTGCTTTAAAGAGACACTTTTTTTTCTCTCTTCACACATACAATATGTGACCTACAGTATGGTCTTTTCAACTGCCACATCAGACAGATAAAGGTTTCCCAGCACCATTTGACCTTTTAATATTCATAATAAGGCACATCTAGTATATAAAAGCAGCCTACAGGCTGGGATTTATTCTTGACACCCATTTGAGCTTTGATGGTTTTCAGCATCCCCACTCTGAGAGTGTTGTCAACACAGCTATTGTAAATCATTTTGACAACTTGGCCAAATTTCAGAGAGGGGTGACAGAATTACAGATATGTAAGTGCTGTATTATGCAGTTGATTTTTTTACATGCATGGGTAACACATAGTAATGCCTAATTGGGTCGAAGACAGTTCCCTCATGTAATCTCATGCAGGGATTGCAAAGTTCAATACGTCTTGGGAAAGCTGTGCTCCCGGGATTCACACGTCAATGATAAGCAAGGCTTTTTAGTCAGTGGGATCCAGAAAGGATTACTTTTTGCCATATCAGTTTGTAGAACAAAGCACTGCTGCTGCGTGTAATCACTTTTCAACATCAGAGAGAGAGTAGTGTTCAAGAGCTTTCACTGCTGCTCATATTAACTAGAAGACCACACACACACAGGCCCAATATATTCCTTCATCTTAATTAGTTTGAATTATAACTATAAACCAGTGCATGCAATTCATGCAGCCTACTGTATGCATGCTCAAGCCTTATTTTTAGACATTCCTAACCTAATGAACATAACGTGGCTGTCACGATCGGACCAATGTCGGACCAAGCTGCAGCGCGATATGGTTTCCACATCATTTTAATAATAATGTGAAACTTAGCAAAGACAAAAACAAATAAACAAACTAACAACGAACCGTGACTACAGAGATGCTACGTGCACTAACTCAAAACAATATCCCATAAACACAAGTGGGAAAAACAGCGACTTAAATATGATTCCCAATTAGAGACAACGATACCAGCTGCCTCTAATTGGGAATCATACAAATCACCAACATAGAAAACAAACTAGAACACCACATAGAAATACACAAACTAGATCACCCCCAGTCACGCCCTGACCCACTTCACCATAGAGAAACAATGGCTCTCAATGGTCAGGGCATGACAGTCCGATACGGACGAGTGGAATAAAATCTATGCAGACATACAGGTAACTGCCAAAATAAAGGAACACCAACGTAAGCCCACTGGGCACATACTGGTTGAATTAACGATGTTTCCACATCATTTTAATGAAATGACATTGAACCAATGCAGAATTAACATTGAATTGAAGTCTGTGCCCAGTGGGAAGTATCTTAATAGAGCATTGGACCACCACAATCCAGAACAACTATAATGCACCATGGCATAGATTTTTCAAGTGTCTGGAACTCTATTGGAGGGATGTGATACCATTCTTCCATGATACATTTCTCAACCCAATTGTTGATTATGGTGGAAAACACGGTCTCAGGCGGCTCTACAGAATCTCCCATAAGTGTTCAATTGAGTTGAGATCTGGTGACTGAGACGGCCATGGCATATGATTTACATCATTTTCATGCTCATCAAACCATTCAGTGATCACTTGTACCAGGTGGATGGGCGCATTATCATCCTATGTGGGCATAGCTATGGTAGCCAAAATAATGGCCTGCCCAGCATTTTTATACATAACTAAGCATGATGTGATGTTAATTGCTTAATTAACTCAGGTACCACACCTGTGTGGAAGCACCTGACATCAATATACATTTTATCCCTCATTTACTCAACTGTTTTCATTATTTTGGCAGTTACCTGTACAGTATGTAGAGAAGCTACAGTATATATAGCGTCATTACATTTGAATCTCTTCACGTAATTGCACATTTTCTTGTTGGTTTCACTTTAAACAACATAAGAAAAACAGGTGGATTCTGAACATTGCTTTAAGGTTGGTGCATCGTTTTACCCTGTGACATTTGGAGGGCTTTGGGAGATTACAGATAATTTTGAGCAGATCACTTTTGTATAGTTATTGACCATCTTTGCTCACCGCCTTTCAAAGTGTGTTTCATTATGAGGATAAAAATTGTCCGACTTGAGCCTACATGTCAACTGCATGAACTTTACAAAACAATCATGTGATCAAAGGTCATGAAGTTTTGATTGCCATGGACTGCAAGTTTCTGCAGTTGCTCTTCACCAACTTCATCCTCTAGCCATCACCTGCTTTGTGGAAGGTACTATTAGCAACCAATCATTAGGATGTTTTTGATTAACCCACGCGAACGTGACCAAAGAAGTAACTGAAACAGGAACCAACTTCGATGCAATTTATTGATTGTACAATGTACACACATGTATCTTCAGTTTGGGAGTGTGTGATATAGGGTTGGAGTTTATTTCTACATTATAAAGAACAACTTTTATAAACGATGGCAACACTACCATGTTGCACTGAGCCTTTCTGTTGGAAAACCACATCATTGTCTGACTTTCGGCTGTCGCAGATGCACCTCCCCCGACTTCACTCAGAGACTTTCGTCTACAGTCGGTTGCTATCGCCTTGCCACTCACACCAGCCCAATGCTCTGAATAGTGTGTAATTAGGGGTTGAGCAGCACTGAGCATTTTCCTAATTAAATAGAAATGCCAAGCTCGTCAGACAGTGGCCAACGCAGCGTTTGAATGCCAACCACTGAAGCTATTTGTAAATAAAGTGTCAGTAAAGTGGGCCTGTCCTTACTCCAGAAATACACGTTCACAGCTTTCACTTTAGCTTTTGCTTATTGCACAAGCAATTTATTTAGAATTTTTCTGTTTTAGCTAAACTTATTGTTATGCATTTCGCTTAACTAAATGCATAACATTTAGTGTGGTGAAAAAACTCACTTATGATTGATTCTTATTTGGGCATGAAGTAATACTTAAAAGTAGTAGCCTGCCCAAAAGGTTGAAATAGTTTGCTCTTACACATTCAAAAATTAGGTCACAGTTTTGTTCCCCGGGTTGAAGGTACACATAATGTACCTTCAGAGGTATGATCTCAGACACATATGATCTCCCATGATACTTTTTAGGCTACATGCGTATAAGGTAGGCTACCATCATCTGCTCTTTATGCTTGATTGATTGGTCTATCAACCAATAATATGGAGCTGTGACATCATCACTCACCTTCTGAGGGAGCTCGACATTGTCTTATGTCAGATGGCTTCACTTCTACCTAATGCTCATCTTGACGCAAGACAATGGGGGCTCCAACGCTTCAAAGGTAATTTAGATTTTGGTGCAAAAAGAGATGATTGTGCAATGGATGAACTGTCAACTAACAAACCAAGAATTAGAAAGCTGACTCAAGTATTTTTGGCTTGCTGAGGTGAGTCATTTGACACATTTTTACATGATTTGGTAGCAGACTAACTTAACTTAGCTAGCTAGTTGTTTTTAGCATCTTAATATAGCTTTCTAACAAAGTTGTTTGTAACATTTTCTTATAGATCACAGGTAAGCTTAAATGATCTAAGAGTAATATGTTGGGAAAGTCCTTTTAAGATATACAGTGCATTCATAAAGTATTCACACCCTTTGACCTTTTCCCCATTTTTTTAGTGTTACAAAGTGGTATTAAAATGGATTTAATTGTCATTTTTGGTCAACAATCTGCACAAAATACTCTAATGTCAAAGTGGAAGAAAAATTATAAGATTTATTAAAGATAATGGAAAATAAAACACTAATATCTTGATTAGATAAGTATTCACCCCCCTGAGACAAAATACATGTTAGAAACACCTCCAGTCTTTCTGGATAAATCCTCTTTTTGGCTAGGGGGCAGTATTCGGAAGTTTGGATGAATGAGTTGCCCAAAGTAAACTGCCTGTTACTCAGGACCAGAAGCTAGGATATGCATATAATTGGTAGTATTGGATAGAAAACACTTGTAAGTTTCCACAACTGTTAAAATAATGTATGTGAGTATAACAGAACTGATATAGCAGGAGAAAACCCAAGGATAATCGATCCTGAATAATTTTTTGGGGAGTTGACACCATTTAAAATGCCTGTCTATGGGGAAATCAATGGAATACCTCCCAGATTGTAGTTCATATGGCTTCCAGTAATGTCAACAGTCTTTAGAAAGAGTTCAACCTTGTTTTTTGAAAAACTTTGCTATAATTTGTATTTTTTCTAAGTGGCTCCCATTTTGGCTGTATTGTTGTGGTGAGTCGGTGAGGGCGCACACTTCGTTATTTATCTCCGGTACATACTATTCTCCATCTTAAATGTTATCGTTTATTTACATATTAGGGTACCTGAGGATTGATTAGAAACTTTGTTTGACTTGTTTAGACTAAGTTTATTGGTACCTTTCGGGATTCATTTGTATGCATTTTGAACGAGGGAAACCGGTGGATTACTGAGTCAAGCACGCCAAATAAACTGACTTTTTTGGGATATAATGAAGGACTTTATCGAACAAAGGGACCATTTGTTATGTAGCTGGGACCCTTGTGATTGCAACCAGAGGAAGATCTTCAAAAGTAAGTGATTTATTTTATCGCTATTTCTGACTTTCTGTGCTTGGTTGGAAAATGTTTGTAATGCTTTTGTATGCTGTGTACTGTCCTCAGATAATTGCATGGTGTGCATTCGCCGTAAAGCCTTTTTGAAATCTGACACAGCAGCTGGATTAACAAGAAGTTAAGCTTTTAAACAATGTAAGACACTTGTATTTTCATGAATGTTTAATATTATTTTGCAATTTCACCAGATGTTGGCCAGGTGGGACGTACCGTTCCATCCAGCCCAGAGTGGTTTAGAGTTTTGTACACCTGGAATGTACAATATTTTGCACATTATTCTTTTTAATATTCTTCAAGCTCTGTCAAGTTGGCTGTTTATCATTGTTAGAAACCCATTTTCAAGTCTTACCATAGATTTGAAGCTGGTTTCAGTCAAAACTGGAACTAGACCACTCAGGAACACTCAATGTCATCTTGGTAAGCAACTCCAGTGTAGATTTGGCCTTGTGTTTAACTTCTTTTGGCTGCCATCCTGTTAACAGGATAATTGTCATCAACAACCGCTGAATTGCATAGCGCCACATTCAAATAATATTACTACAAATATTTATATTCATGAAATCACAAGTGCAACGTAGCAAAACACAGCTTAGCCTTTTGTTAATCCACCTGTCGTGTCAGATTTTGAAAATATGCTTTACAGCGAAAGCAATCCAAGCGTTTGTGTAAGTTTATCGATCGCTCTGAAAAACATTATGTACACCTAGCATTAAGTAGAAAAGCAATCAAATTAATCGTTTACCTTTGATAATCTTCGGATGTTTTCACTCACGAGACTACCAGTTACACAATAAATGTTCCTTTTGTCCCATAAAGTTTATTTTAATATCCAAAATACCTCAGTTTGTTTGGCGCGTTATGTTCAGAAATCCACAGGAAAGAGCGGTCACGACAACGCAGACAAATTCCAAATAGTATCCGTAATGTCCACAGAAACATGTCAAACGTTTTTTATAATCAATCCTCAGGTTGTTTTTAAAATTATTTATCGATACTATATCAACTGCAACTGTCTTTTTCAGTCGCAGAGGGAAAGTCAATGGCTGCCAAAACTCTGTTACTCATACAAAACGCTACTGGCACCCGGCCATACAATGGCGCGATGTTATCTTTCTCGCTCATTTTTTCAAAATAAAAGCCTAAAACTATGTCTAAAGACAGTTGACACCTTGAGGAAGTGATAGGAAAAGGAATCTGGTTGATATTGCTTTAAATGGAGCAAAGGCAGGCTATGGAACATGGAGATTTCAAAATAGAAGCCACTTCCTGGTTTGATTTTCCTCAGGGTTTCGCCTGCAATATCAGACAATATTTTGACAGTTTTGGAAACTTTAGAGTTTTCTTTCCAATACTAATAATAATATGCATATATTAGCAACTGAGACTGAGGAGCAAGCCGTTTAGTTTGGGAAATTTATTCATTCAAGCTACTCAATAAGTTAAGGTTATTGTTCTGCTGAAAGGTGAATTTGTCTCCTAGTGTTTGTTGGAAAGCAGACTGAACCGAGTTTTCTTCTAGGAATTTGGCTGTGTTTAGCTGTATTCCATTTCTTTTTATCCTAAAAAACTCACTAATCTTTGCCGATGACAAGCACAAAATAACATGATGCAGGCACCACCATGCTTGAAAATAAGAAGAGTGGTACTCAATGATGTGATGTTTTGGATTTGCCCCAAACATAATGCTTGTATTCCGGACAAAAAATATTACTTTTTTAAAAAATTATTATTAAAAAGTATTACGCATGTGCCTTTTTGCAAACAGGACGCATGTTTGGAATATTTATTATTCTGTACCAGTGTCGTGTCTTTGGCTATGCCGGATTAAATTATATGACATGCTCTTCTATACAATCCTTTCTCCGTAATTAATATTACCTGATTGAGCTAATCATGTAAATGTAATTAACTAGAGAGTCGGGGCACCACAAAATAATATTTATAGAGCTGTTATCTTCCGAATAAACTCTTAAAGACCTAGAAATATTTTACATCAATAGCAGTCAATATTAATCGTCACTTTAATCAGTCTCATCTGAAAGTTGTAATTTCTTGGTTATCTTCACGAACCCTGGCTAACAAGTTGAATCAGCAATACAAAATTGGGTTTAATTATATGACAGCTGGTTACACAAAAGAAAAGGGGCTGGGTGTTAGTGAAAGAGCGGGAAGACTGAGGGACAAAGGGAGAAGCTGTGCTATCGTAAATACAGTATCTTATGCATTCTAAATTACCGCCCATTTGGAAAAGGAAAATGCAACAAATATTTACTCTGAGCTGCTCTTCGGTAGGTTGGTGGTAGATGGAAGGCCGTGTTGCCAAACCAAGTCCTTTGTCCTTTGATGAATGTCTCTGGTGGTCAATTGAATACGTTGTAGTAACGTCGTTGTGTGGTAGACGGGATACTCTGTCTGTTCTTTCCTAGACCACGTTTGCAGCTGCTGTTGCTAACTCAACGGCTAGGAGGTATCACTTCTGTAGGGAATAAGAGTTCAAAGTTCATACCAGTCGCAACCCAAGCTCACGCTGAGGTTGGCTTAGTTCTGTAGTTGACATGTTAGTCCTTTTAACGCAGAGGCTGCAGACCTCACGTACTTGGAACAGGAGGTTACATTTTCGTCAAGGCTTTACATTGTGGAGCGAGAAGGGTGTGTTTGAAAAGTTTTATAACCCATGTCTCTTCACAGGGGCGGGCCACTGATTGAGCAGAGCCCTAACCTTATGAAAACCCAAATCTCTCATTTGGAAGCTAAAATGACATTTAATCTTTTCACCAATAATTTTATATTCAAACATTTAAGTTGAACAACAATTCCATGTGAATCCGATAACTCTGATGTGTAGACTTTCCACTGTAGAGTTTGTCATCCTATCATCGATGAGAATGTCTCCGATGACAACCGAACTGACATCATATTCATTAGGACCACCGCATATATGTTCAATTGGTCGGATTACCAGAATATAGTTCATTTACCCCCCACCTTCTGATGTTCCCAGAATCTCTATGTTAACCAAGGGATTTTCAAATGTCACATCAGTAGGGTAGAGAGAGGAAAAAGGGGGGAAGAGGTATTTTTGACTGTCATAAACCTACCCCCAGACCAACAGCATGACACCGGCTTCCTTCTTTTTACTCTGTCATTTAGACTATTATTGTGGAGTAACTACAATGTTGTTGATACATCCTCAGTTTTCTCATTTCACAACCATTCAACTCTGCAACTGTTTATAAAAGTAGCATTGGCCGTATAGTGAAATGCCTGAACAGTTTCCTTTCTCTAATGCAACTGAGTTGGGAAGGACACCTGTAACTTTGTAGTGACTGGGCGAATTGATACACTATCAAAAGATTTTTAATAACTTCACCATGCTCAAAGTAATATTCAGTATTTGCTTTTTTTATTTTTTTATTTTACACATCTACCAATCGGTGCACTTCTTTGCGAGGCATAGAAAAAAAACTGGTCTTTGTGGCTGAATCTGTGCTTAGAATTCACTACTTGACTGAGGGACATGTGTGGGGTACAGAGAAGGGGTAGTCATTAAAAAAATCATGTTACCAGTATTATTGAACACATAATGAGTCCATTCAACTTATTATGTGACTTGTTAAGCACATTTTTATTCCTGAACTTTTGTAGGCTTGCCATAACAAAGGGGTTTGAATCCTTATCGACTTAAAATACATTTCAGGTTTTCATTTTGATTAATTTAGAAGATTTTCGACAAAAAAAAATCAATTTTGACATTATGGAGTATTATGTGTTGATCAATTTTGGTAATTTTTCATTCAGGCCGTAACACAACAAAATTTGCACTGCAGGTAAAAAATGATATTCCTATTCATGGTTTAATTTACTTCTACTCAATGCCTTTTATGAAGGTTTTCGATTAACAAAAAGGAAATTCAATCAAAAACCTTCATGCAAGGCATCAGGTAGAAGGAAACTAATCCACAAATACGATTATAGTCTTCATGAATTTGATAAAATAATATTTAAGCCCAGGCAGGACTTTACCAGCATATTACTAGATTGTTAAAACACTAACTAGCAGGTATTATACTAGTTATAACTTAAACTAGCTACAGTATATCACAAATATGGTTTATGCATGATTGAGAATGAAGTCTCAGTGGACATGGAAGTATGACATTTTCCAGCATCCCTAGCTAGTCATACATGGATAAAGACTATCCTGGTTAAATAAAATAAATAAATACATAAAAATATATGGATAAAGACATGTTATGATCCCTCTACATATGAAATCATCCAATCTGTGGGAGTCCATGTGCAAGGACATTATTGTTCCTGAAGAACAAATTCATCCTCTATTTCAGTTTGGCTTCTGAGTTTACTGCATTTCTCCTCTAGTGTGAATATCCAATTTTCACAACACAAAAGGCTGAATATGAATTTTGACTCTGGGAGGACGGACACTCAATCAGGCTTGACTAATTAGGAGGGCACCTTTTCAACACATTACAAGGGAGGGGAGACAGGAGGGAGGTTTTGAAATTAATCACTCAGGTTTATTAATAGGGTATCTGCTCTGTATCGCCAGACAACATTATGAGACGTGAACTATCAGAGGTTAGCTTCATCAATCACTAAACTGTAGACATCAATTGGGCCCAGCTTTTGGAAACCATCTTTATTTGTGGGAATTGAAGAACGGAATAGACATGGAAGTTTGTTAAGGAACTCAATTAGGTATGCCTAAATTAGGTATGCCTAAAACAGATATGAAACCCAACGAGATTGAATGACATAAATCTTATAATAAAAAGGCATCAATCTGTTCACGCTACACTGGCAGGTAATGGTAATACAATTATGTTAATGAAGAGGGGTGGAGGTTGAAGTGGTCTGCTCGTTAGGGATGTGAGTCATGAGATTACACTGTTATAAGAACAATAACATGTTTCTTTTCATCACAATATTCAAATTTACCATAGACTGGTTTGTTGCTTAGCAACTGCTTAGCAGTCTATGGTAGCATTTATCCTTTGCCAAGATAATTCATCCACCTGAGGTGTGGTATATCAAGAAGCTGATTAAACAGCATGGCCATTACACAGGTGCACTTTGTGCTGGGGACAATAAAAGTCCACTCTAAAATGTGCAGTTTTGTCACACAACACAATGCAACCGATGTCTCAAGTTTGAGAGCTTGCAATTGGCATGCTGACTACAGATGTTTATTTCTCTACCATAAGCCGCCTCCAACGTTATTATAGAGAATTTGGCAGTATGCCCAACTGGCCTCACAACCGCAGACCACGTTTAACCACGCCAGCCCAGGACCTCTACATCCGGCTTCTTCACCTGTGGGATCGTCTGAGACCAGCCACTCGGACAGCTGATGAAAGAATGAAAGCATTTCATCCCAGGGAAGCTCATCTGCGTACTCATCATCCTCACCAGGATTTTGACTTGACTGCAGTTCGGCTTCGTAACCAACTTCAATGGGCAAATGCTCGCTTTCGATGGCCACTGGCATGCTGTCGAAGTGTGTTCTTCACAGATGAATCCCGGTTTCAACTGTACCGGGCAGATGGCAGACAGCGTATATGGCGTCGTGTGAGTGAACGGTTTGCAGATGTCAATGTTGTGAACAGAGTGCCCGATGGTGGGGGTTATGGTATGGGCAGGCATAAACTATGGACAACGAACACACCTCATGTTTCAGCATGGTAATGTCGCAAGGATCTGTACACAATTTCTAGAAGCTGAAAATGTCCCAATTCTTCCATGGCCTGCATACTCAGCAGACGTCACCCATTGAGCCTGTTTGGGATGCCCTGGAATTACGTGTATGACAGCGTGTTCCAGTTCCTGATAATATCCAGCAACTTCTCACAGCCATTGAAGAGGAGTAGGACAACATTCCACAGGCCCTGATCAACTGCCTGACCAAGGAGATGTGTCGCACAGCATGTGGCAAATGTTGGTCACACCAGATTCTGACTGGTTTCTGATCCACGCCCCTACATTTTTTTTAAGGTATATTTGACCAATAGATGCATATCTGTATTCCCAGTCATGTGAAATCCATAGATTAGGGTCTTATCCGACTGATGTCTATGAACTGTAACTCAGTCAAATCTATGAAATTGTTGCATGGTGCGTTTCTATTTTTAATTAAGTATAGTTTTCGTCTCCAATGTTTATTGAAAACAAATACATTTGCACAATGAGCACTTGTTGTTTCTCAAATACATTGTTACAGTTGTTGTTTAGCTAGTGAATTTCAGCCATATTAGCATAAACATGACATCAATCAAAACACCTCAAAACAAGACATGATGTCAATTACAAGATACAACAAGCTAAAACGAGTCACTTACAATTCCCCACAAGGCAGCTTCTTGTCATTGTTGCTAGCTATCTGGATATCTAGAATCACAGGAACAGACATCTGCCCCATTGAAGCAAATGCATTGTTTTCGTGACGTTGTCAGCTAACCCATCTATAGGCAACATCAACTATATTTTCATGCAAACTAACTTTCACCAAATGTATACGTGACGCACTACAAACGTAAACTAGTTGTTGAATTAAACATAGGCCTAGCTAGGTTGAAGATCCTTAAAAAATAATAATGCCATGTAAAAGAGCTCCACAGCCAGTGGTATGATTCTGACATACAGAATGAGCATGTGTGTCCCTCCTTGAATACTATCATCAAGGAGTAAACACTTTTTCTGTGCATAGGCTTGTGATTTCTCTTGACGTGCGTAGACAGTTTACCATACTGAGAAGGATGTAACTACCCACCGGGATAATTATGTTTGAGATTGCCACAAGACTCCTGATTCCAATGCCCGCCTACAACATCCAGGCCCTGGGTCTCGATAAATCAATGCAGTATGAATTTAATTTACACCATAACTACATCGATAATGTTATAATCTAAAATAAAATGGTTATTTTTCTTCATCTGAACCAACTGCAGCTTGGTGGCAGAGAAAATAATAACTTCGCAGCACCTTGAATATGGGTACAAGTGGATTGCCTTGAATCTCCCGTCTTGAAGTCAAATCAAATCAAATGTGATTGGTCACATGTGATTGGATGTTATTAATGCGAGTGTAGCTAAATGCTTATGATTCTAGTTCCGACAGTGCAGTGATATCTAACAAGTAATCTAACAATTTCACAACAACTACCTTATACACACAAGTGTAAAGGGATGAATAAGAATATATAGATGAGCGATGGCCGTGCAGCATAGGCAAGATGCAGTAGATGGTATAGAGCACAGTATATACATATGAGATGAGTAATGTAGGGTATGTAAACATTATATAAATTGGCATTGTTTAAAGTGACTAGTGATACATTTATTACATCCAATTATTAAAGTGGCTAGAGATTTGAGTCTGTATGTTGATGTTTAACAGTCTGATGGCCTTGAGATAGAAGCTGATTTTCAGTCTCTCGGTCCCAGCTTTGATGCACTTGTACTGACCACCTTCTGGATGATAGCGGGGAGAACAGGCAGTGGCTCGGGTGGTTGTTGTCCTTGACAATCTTTTTGGCCTTCCTGTGACATTGGGTGATGTAGGTGTCCTGGAGAGCAGGACGTTTTCCCCCGGTGATGCATTGTGCAGACCACACTATCCTCTGGAGAGCCTTACAGTTGTGGGCGGAGAAGTTGCCAAACCAGGCTGTGATACAGCCCGACAGGATGCTCTCGATTGTGCATCTGGAAAGGTTTGAACGTTTTCGGTGACAAGCAACATTTCTTCAACCTCCTGAGGGTGGACAATTTCAGTTTGTCCGTGATGTGCACACCGAACAACTTAAAACTTTCCACCTTCTCAACTACTGTCCCGTCAATGTGGATAGGGGGGTGATCCCTCGGCTGTTTCCTGAAGTCCACAATCATCTTCTTTGTTTGTTGACGTTGAGTGTGAGGTTATTTTCCTGACACCACACTGAGGGCCCTCACCATGTCCCTGTAGGCCGTCTCGTCATTGTTGGTAATCATGCCTACCACTGTAGTGTCATCTGCAAACATGATTGAGTTGGAGGTGTGCATGGCCACTCAGTCATGGGTGAACAGGGAGTATGGGAGAGGGCTGAGAACGCACCCTTGTGGGGCCCCAGTGTTGAGGATCAGCGGATGGAGATATTATTTCCTACCCTCACCACCTGGGGGCAGACTGTCAGGAAGTCCAGGACGCAGTTGCACAGGGCGGGGTCGAGACCCAGGGTCTCAAGCTTAATTATGAGTTTGGAGGGTACTATGGTGTTAAGTGCTGAGCTGTAGTCGATGAACAGCATTCTTACAAAGGTATTCCTCTTGTCTAGATGGGTTAGGGCAGTGTGCAGTGTGATTGCAATTGTGTCATCTGTGGAGTGGGTCTAGGGTATCAGGTAGGGTGGAGGTGATATGATCCTTGACTAGTCTCTCAAAGCACTTCATGATGACGGAAGTGAGTGCTACGGGGTGGTAGTCGTTTAGCTCAGTTATCTTAGCTTTCTTGGGAACAGGAAAAATGATGGCTCTCTTGAAGCATGTGGGAACAGCAGACTGGGATAGAGATTGATTGAATATGTCCATAAACACATCAACCAGCTGGTCTTTGCATGCTCTTAGGACACGGCTAGGGATACCGTCTGGGCCGGCAGCCTTGCGAGGTCTAACACGATTAAATGTTTTACTCACGTTGGCCACGGTGAAGGAGAGCCCACAGGTTTTGGTAGAGGGCAGTGTCAGTGCCACTGTATTGTCCTCAAAGTGAGCAAAGAAGTCGATAAATTTGTCTGGGAGCAAGACGTTGGTGTCCGTGACAGGGCTGGTTATCTTTTTGTAATTTGTGATTGACTGTAGACCCTGCCACATACGTCTCATGTTTTGAGCCGTTGAATTGCGACTCTACTTTGTCTCTATACTGACGCTTAGCTTGTTTGATTGCCTTGCGGAGAGAATAGCTACACTGTTTGTATTCGGTCATGTTTCCAGTCGCCTTGCCATGATTAAAAGAAGTGGTTCGCGCTTTCAGTTTTGCGCAAATGCTGCCATCAATCTATGGTTTCTGGTTAAGGAAAGTTTTAAATAGTCACCGCCGGAACATCACCGATGCACTTTCTAATAAAAACGCTCACCGAGTCAGCGTATACATCAATGTTGTTGTCTGAGGCTATATCCCAGTCCACGTGATCGAAGCAATCTTGAAGCGTGGAATCCGATTGGTCGGACCAGCGTTGAACAGACCTGAGCACGGGCGTTTCCTGTTTTAGTCTCTGTCTATAGGCAGGGAGCAACAAAATGGAGTCGTAGTCAGATTTGCCGAAAGGAGGGCAGGGGTGTGTTTTGTATGCATCGTGGAAGTTAGAGTAGCAATGATCCAGAATGCTGCCAGCTCAAGTCGCGCATTCGATATGCTGATAAAATTTAGGGAGCCTTGTTTTCAGTTTAGCTTTGTTAAAATCCCCAGCTACAATAAATGCAGCCTCAGGATATGTGGTTTCCAGTTTACATAGAGTCCAATGAAGTTCTTTCAGGGCCGTTGAGGTGTCTGCTTGGGGGAGATATACACCGCTGTGATTATAATCGAAGAGAATTCTCTTGGTATATAATGCGGTCGGTATTTGATTGTATGGAATTCCAGGTCATGTGAACAAAAGGACTTGAGTTCCTGTATGTTGTTATGATTACACCACAAATTGTTAATCATAAGGCATACACCCCTGCCCTTCTTTTTACCAGAGAGATGTTTATTTCTGTCGGCGCGATGCATGACGAAACCGGGTGGCTGTACCGACTCTGATAACATTTCCAGAGTGAGCCATGTTTCCGTGAAACAGAGAATGTTACAATCTCTGATGTCTCTCTGGAAGCCAACCCTTGCTCAAATTTCATCTACCTTGTTGTCAAGAGACTGGACATTGGCGAGTAGAGAGGTGAGCGATGTGCATGTCTATGGAGCCTGACCAGGAGGCCGCTCCGTCTGTCCCTTCTGCGGCGCTGTTGGTTTGGGTCTGTTACTGGGATGAAATCCATTGTCCTGGGTGGTGGTCCAAACAGAGGATCCGCTTCGGGAAAGTCGTATACCTGGTCGTAATGTTGGTAAGTTGACGTTGCTCTTATATCCAATAGTTCTTCCCGGCTGTATGTAATAAGACTTAAGATTTGCTGGGGTAACAATGTAAGAAATAATACATAAAAAAACTAAAGACTGCATAGTTTCCTAAGAACGCGAAGGGAGGCGACCATTTCTGTTGGCGCCATCTGCAGAACAATGACATGCAAAGACCTAACTCAATAAAACAGTCCAAGGACATGTCTAAGCTTAATAGGTAGTGTGTGTGTAAGGGACTGAATACATCAATTATTCTAACAGATATACAGTAAGTAGCTCTGAGCTACTATGTCTCAGTGATCTTATCCATGTCTCTTGTAAGCCCAGTCTTTTTCTACGCTTTTCCTTGTGACTAGGTTTAGTGGAATTTTGACAGGAATCATAGAGGCCTATATATTATTGTCTTTAGCATTCTCCTCTAAGGTAGTGTTGTGGGTCTTCCAGTAAACCCATGATGAATGTGTTTGATTGTTCAGGTGCCGTAGTCCCATGGGTAATAAGTTAAACACAGCTCTTGAGGGGCATGTCAAAACTGATAGATATGACCACGCTCAACAAACAATTATTTTTGAAGCTGGTATTCCAACTGTATAAGTCATTATGAATGATGTGTTTCATAGTGTGACTGTAAAAGTTAATCCCATGTTGAGCAAAGGCCTTTGGGTCATGTAGACCATAAGAATCGCTACAAATCTAAACCTAATAGTATTGTTTAAATCAATTCAAATTTTATTTGTCACATAGTCTACATTTGTTGTTAATAAACAAACCGTGAAATGCTTCCTTACCTACCAAAAATGCAGAGAGAAAAATAGAAAAATAATAGAAAAACAATAATGAAGAAGAAATACACAGTGAGTAACAATTCTTTCCCTTAAAGTATTTACAGCCCTTGACTTTGACATTATGTGGTATTGGTTGTAGGCCAGTGACACAAAATCCCAATTTAAATCCAAGCTGTACCACAACAAAATGTGGAAAAAGTGCTATTATGTTTTATTTTTACATTTTTATTTGACAAATTAATACTAATGAAAAGCTGAAATGTCTTTAGTCAATAACTATTCAACCCCTTTGTTATGGCAAGCCTAAATAAGTTCAGAGTAAACATTTGCTTAACAAGTCACATAATAAGTTGCATGGACTCGTATCCATGTGCAATAATGGTGTTTAACATAATTTTTAATGACTACCTCATCTCTGTACCCCTCACCTACAATTATCTGTATGGTCCCTCAGTCGAGAAGTGTATTTCAGACAAAGATTAAACTACAAACACCAGGGAGATTTTCCAATGCAAAGCCGGGCAATTACACTTTGGATGGTGTATCATTTCTCCAGTCACTACAAAGATACAGGCGTCCTTCCTAACTCAGTTGTCGGAAAGGAAGGAAACCCCTCAGCGATTTCTCCATGCGGCAAATGGTGACTTCAAAACAGTTACAGAGTTTAATGGCTGTGATGAGAGAACTGAGGATGGATCAATAACATTGTAGTTACTTCGCAATACTAACCTAAATGACAGAGTGAAAAGAAGGAAGCCTGTACAGTGTCGATGGGTGAGAAAAAATACATGTAATCCATTTTGAATTCAGGCAGTAACGCAACAAAATGTGGAATAGTCAAGGGGCATGAATACTTTCTGAAGGCATTGTACACGGGGTACAGTACCGAGTCGATGTGCAGGGGTATGAACACTTTCTGAAGGCATTGTACACGGGGTACAGTACCGAGTCGATGTGCAGGGGTATGAATACTTTCTGAAGGCATTGTACACTGGGTACAGTACCGAGTCGATATGGAGGGGTATGAATACTTTCTGAAGGCATTGTACACTGGGTACAGTACCGAGTCGATGTGCAGGGGTATGAATACTTTCTGAAGGCATTGTACACGGGGTACAGTACCGAGTCGATGTGCAGGGGTATGAGATAATTGAGGTAGATATGTATATATAGGTAGGGGTAAAGTGATGAGGCAACAGGATGGACAATAAGCAGTAGCAGCAGCCTACTTCATCATTCGAAAGAGTTAGTGCAAAAGGGGGTCAATACAGATTGTCCAGATAGCTATTTGGTTAACTATTTAGGGGTCTTATGGCTTGGGGGTAGAAGCTGTTCAGCCTCCTATTGGTTCCAGACTTGGTACATTGGTACCGCTTGCCGTGCGGCAGCAGAGAGAGCAGTCTATGACTTGGATGGCCGGAGTCTTTTACAATTTGTAGGGCCTTCCTCTGACACCGCCTCAGGTCATGGATGGCAGGGAGCTTGGCTCCATTGTTGTACTGTTCCACACACATTACCCTCTGTAGCACCTTGCGATCAGATGCCAGGCAGTTGCCATACCAAGTGGTGATGCAGCCAGTCAATATGCTCTCAATTTGCGCAGGTGCATAACTTTTTGAGGATCTCAGGACCCAGGCCCAAACTTTTCAACCCCGTCAATATGGATGGGGGCATGCTCGACCCTCCATTTCCTGTAGTCCACGATCAGCTTATTTGTCTTGCTGACGTTGAGGGAGTGGTTGGTGTCCTGGCATCACACTGCCTGGTCACTGACCTACTCCCTATAGGCTGTCTCATCATCGAAAGTGATCAAGCCTACCACCGTCATGTTGTCTGCATACTTATGATGTTGGAGTCGAAGGCAGCCACGCTGCCGTGGTTAAACAAGGAGTACAGGAGGAGATTAAGCATGCACCACTGAGGGGCCCCCGTGTTGAGCGATAGTCTTTTAGACAGGTTACCTTTGCTTTCTTTGGGCACAGGGACTATGGTGGTCTTCTTGAAGCATGTAGGTATTACAGACTGGGTCAGGGACAGGCTGAAAATGTCACTGAAGACACTTGCCAGGTGGTCAGCGCGTCCTGGTAATTCATCTGGCCTCACGGCCTTGTATATGTTAACCTATTTAAAGGTCTTACTCACATTGGCTACTGAGAGCAAGATCATACAGTTGTCCTGAACAGCTAGTGCTCTCATGCATGGCTCAGTGTTACTTGCCTCGAAACCAGCATAGAAGGCATTTTGCTCACCTGGTAGGATCGCGGACGTTGCCTTTAATCCATGGTTCTGTTTGAATTTTGTTGTTTGCTTATGGCGTTATGCAGCTCGTTGACAGCCCTACACAGCTTGTTCTTGTGTTATAATGTATTATATTATAAGATATAAAACAAGTTTGCTTTTGAGGTGCAGGATTACACAGATTTCTCTGGTCCTCTATGACGAGACAAATTCATGACTGTTTTATGTTGGCTCTATACTAGCATTAGCATTAATTTGTACTGCTTCTCTTCAACAAAGCCATTGTTGTCAGGCAAATAGGTGTTGCAGATCATGGTGACTTGAACAAGGAGTGAAATGTAATCTGTAACAAATAAGCTTTCGACAATGAATATTGAGCCCTTGGCACTGAGTTGTGGGCTACAGGTCAAACTATGGCAATATTTTACATTTATATGACCTTAAGGGAATAGTTTCTAGCTCTTGGATCAATAAAAATGAGAGCATTGTGGCAGAGAGGGAACTTGTACATCGATAAGCCACAAATTGGATCGGCCTCATAAATTCAAGAGCCCTCAGGAGTGGCCATGTTTGCCAACTTCATAATTGTTTTGCTATTTGTTTTTTACAGTGACTTATTTCAAATGCACCTGTGCCTCTCGTTGCAAAGAGCAGTATCCCTCTCTGTGTCAAGCCAAAGGGGAGATGGGTCTCTCAAATCAATCATCTCTTTACAAATAATGATTTGCAACACAGTTTTTCTTAATTGGTTAATGTGTTCACGTTAAGACTTCTTGAATCATTGATATTATGAACGTCTTCTGCCAGTTAACAATGGTTTAAGAATAAACAATGTGATTACTTCAGCAATATAAAAATTACAATATAATATTACAAGCATTTCACTACACCCAAAATAACATCTGCTAAACACGTGTTTGTGACCAATCAAATTTGATTATTGTTGATAGAATCAGCCTATATAATATACAGTAGCTGTTGAGTTGGGAATTGAAAAGAAGTTTGCTTAGTAGAAGGTAGTATCACCTTCTTCACAGCAGTTGGTATTTATCTGGCTGCTTTGAAGTGTTGTGTCTGGGATCATTCAATAATAATAACACCATTTACCACAAGTTACAACAGGCATAGTCATGGGGTATCATCAAAGACCAACCTTTTCAACAGATGCAACTCTTTCAATATGACTTCTTCAAAGCTTTTGTTCACTGATAGTTTTTTATTTGAAGACACTCCAAAACAAATACTTTATATATTTGTGAGCTTATGTAAAACAATCTACCAGCTTTATGTTGAACCTCAGCTGATGACCTTACGGGTAGCGGTGATGGGGAAAGGTGAAACTCACTCTTCAGCCTTCTTTCTCTCCATTTGCGTTGCCATAATTGCTAGCATTTAGGTGGCGTGACTGGGTATAGACCTTCAGTAAGGCGGTCACGTGTTTGCGAGGAAGAGATCCTGGGTTCAAGCGTCGGTATGAGAAGAATCAGGAAGAAGCGGTACTCACTAAGCAAGCAGCATGATTTCCTTGACTTGTACAACAACAGTTGTGTTGATACAGTTAATTATCCTCAATTTGACATAATCTTCAAACTTGTCATTCAAACACCACAAACCAATATCTTGAATTAAATTTCAACCAAACAAATTTGGCTTAGCTGCTTGCATTTTAGATTGCTTAGCACAAGCTTTTAAATATTCTGTTAAAAGGCTCCCTTTTTGTTTCAGTCCCAGTGGAGGCTATGGTCACATTCCCCTGCTCAGACGTTGCATGCATCATCCAATGGTTGCGTGCCACGTCATCGACTGTGTCATCGACTGACAGATTGCTCTAACATATGATGTGGTTATCTGATACGTAAAATACCTATTCAGGCATTGTAAGATCTGACAGGTGTCAGCATCTCCTGGGCAGGAGAATGTGACATGTATGTAGGCAGGACTTCAGTGTTAGCAACACCAGCTGTTCTCTCCCCTCTAATAGCGAGTTGTGATTTTTAAAAATCTGCCATTCCTAACAATCTATTTTACGCTTTTGCAACTGGGGAGATGTGTTTTTTTAATGGCCTTTCAGGGTCATTCTCATACATCACTATGGTATTGCAGGCAGTTAATTAAGAATTAGAGGAACTTGGTGATGTCCAAGAGAAAATATGTATTTCCATGAATTCGCATTATTACTTATTGTTGTAACTTTAATGTGTTACAGAGTTAATGTTCAAGTTAATTAATTGAGAGGTATCTAAAGATATTTCTTTACAGTTATTTACATATGTAATTGTATTGGTTAGTATTGAACTACGCATTTGTCTGCAAGTTCCAGAATGCCTTGCGACAGGAATGAGAGAGATAACGCGCCAGTTATGTGCAGGTGCAAAGTGGTTAAGCTGACCTTTCCGCTAGCATCTTACCTGCATTGCTCTGTAGAATCTAAAGTTGTTAAATGTAACGTGAACAAGTATTATTACTAAAAGAAGCTTTCATATCAAACCCGACGTCCCGAGTCATTACTTTGAAGACAGTTAATCTAAAACTTCTAAAATAGCTCAAAAAAATCTAATGCTCCAAAATCTAATGATCAACCTCCCACCTCTTGTTCTTTAGGGTGAATTGACTATGCATAGATAATAAACAGCGAGTAGCAGCAGTGTACAACGAGCCTTTTGGTCCTAGACTCGGTGCTCTGGTACAGCTTGCCGAGAAAACGGTCTATGACTTGTGTGACTGGAGTTTCTGACAAATTTTTGGGCTTCCCTCTGACACAGCCTATTATATAGGTCCTGGATGGCAGGAAGGTTGGCCCCAGTGATGTACTGGGCCATACGCACTACCCTCTGTAGCGCCTTACAGTCCAATGCCGAGTAGTTGCCATACCAGGCAGTGATGCAACCGGTCAGGATGCTCTCGATGGTGCAGCTGTAGAACTTTTTGAGGATCTTTTCAGTTTCTTGAGGGGGAAAAGGTGTTGTCGTGCCCTCTTCACGACTGTCTGTGTGTTTGGACCACAGTTTGTTGGTGATGTGGACACCAAGGAACTTGAAACTCTCGACCCGCTCCACTACAGCCCCGTCGGTTTTGAATGGGGTCCCGTTCGGTCCGCCTTTTCCTGTAGTCCACGATCAACTCCTTTGTCTTGCTCACATTGAGGGAGAGGTTGTTGTCCTGGCACCACACTGCTTCCCTATAGGCTGTTTCATCGTTGTCGGTGATCAGGCCCATCACTTGTGTTGTCAGGTGTTGGATTCGTGTTTGGCAACACAGTTGTGGGTGAACACGGAGTACGGGAGGGGACTAAGTAAACACCCCTGAGGGGCCCTAGTGTTGAGGATCAGCGTGGCAGACATGTGGTTGCCTACCCATACCACCTGGGGGCGACCCGTCAGGAAGTCCAGTATCTAGTTGCAGAGGTAGGTGTTTAGTACCTTCGCTTCCTTGGGGACAGGGGCTATGGTGTTCTGCTTGAAACATGCAGGTATTACAGACTCGATCAGGGAGAGGTTGAACATGTCAGTGAAGACACTTGCCAGTTGGTCTGCGCATGCTTTGAATACACATCCTGGTAATCTGTCTGGCCCCGCGGCTTTGTGAATGTTGACTTGTTTAAAGGCCTTGCTAACATCGGCTACCGAGAGCGTGATCACACAGTCGTCCAGACAGCTGGTGCTCTCATGCATGCTTCAGTGTTGCTTGCATCGAAGTGAGCATAAAAGGCATTTAGCTCGTCTGGTAGGCACGCGTCACTCGGCAGCTCACGTCTGAGTTTCCCTTTGTAGTCCATAATACTTTTCAAGCCCTGCCACATCCGACCAGCATCAGAGAAGGTAAAGTGAGATTCAATCTTAATCCTGTATTGACGCGCTGCTTGTTTGATGGTTCATCTGAGGGCAGAGCGGGATTTCTTATAGGTGTCCGGATTAGTGTCCCGCTCCTTGAAAGTGGCAGCTCTAGCCTTTAGCTCGATGCGGATGTTGCCTCTAATCCATAGCTTATGGTTGGGATATGTATGTACGGTCACTGTGGGGACGAAGTCATTGATGCACTTATTGATGAAGCAGATGACTGGGGTGGTATACTCCTCAATGCATTGGATGAATCCCAGAACATATTCCAGTCTGTGCTAGCAAAACAGTCCTGTAGTGTAACATCCGCATCATCTGACCCCTTCCGTATTGAGCGAGTCACTGGTACTCCCTGCTTTAGTTTTTGCTTTTAAGCAGGAATCAAGACGATAGAATCATGGTCAGATTTGCCAAATGGAGGCCGGGGGGATCTTTATTTGCATGTCTGTGTGTGGAGTAAAGGTGATCTAGAGTTTTTTCTCTCTGGTTGCACATGTGACATGCTGGTAGATATTTGGTAAAACTGATTTATGTTTGCCTGCAGTGAAGTCCCTGGGAACTGGGAGTGCCGCTTCTGGATGAACGTTTTCTTGTTTGCTTATGGCCTTACAGAGTTGGTTGACTGCTGTCTTAGTGCCAGCATTGTTCTGTACTAGTAATAGACGGCTACGAATAATATAGATGAGAACTCTCTTGGTAGATAGTGTGGCTTATCATAAGGTACTCTACCTCAGGCCGGCAATACCTCAAGACTTCTTTAACATTAGACATCGCGCACCAGCTGTTATTGACAATTGGACACACAACCCCACCCCTCATCTTACCAGTCATAGCTTCTCTGCTCTGCCGGTGCATGGAACATCCTGTCAGCTTTATATTAACCTTGTCGTAGTTCAGCCACGACTCAGTGAAAGACAAGATATTACAGTTTTTAATGTCCCTTTGGTAGGATAATCTTGATCATAGGTCATCGATTATGTTTTTACATCTTTGCAATACATTTACAGAAGTATTCAGTACTTTACTCAGTACTTTATTGAGGCTTCTTCATTTTTAGAATGATGGAGGCCACTGTGTTCTTGGGGACCTTCAATACTGCAGAAATGTTTTGGTACCCTTTCCCAGATCTGTGTCTTGACACAATCCTGTCTCGGAACTCTATGGACAATTCCTCTGACCTGATGGCTTGGTTTTTGCTCTTACTGTGGGAGCTTATATAGACAGGTATGTGCCTTTCTAAATCATGTCCAATCAAGTCAGTTTAGCACAGGTGGACTCCAATCAAGTTGGAGAAACATCTCATTTAGTAACCAAAAAACAAATCAAAATGTATTTTATATTTCAGATTCTTCAAAGTAGCCACCCTTTGCCTGATGACAGATTTGCACACTCTTGGCATTCTCTCAAACAGCTTCACGAGGTAGTCACCTGGAATGCATTTCAATGAACAGGTGTGTCTTGTGTTAATATGTGGAATTTCTTTCCTTCTTAATGCGTTTGATCAGTTGTGTTGTGACACGGTAGGGGTGGTATACAGACGAAAGTCCATATCATGTTAAGAACAGCTCAAATAAGCAAAGAGACATGACAGTCAATCATTTATTTTAAGACATGAAGGTCAGTCAAGCCGGAACATTTAAAAAATGTTGAACGTTTCTTCAAGTGCAGTCACATAAACCATCAAGCGCTATGATGAAACTGGTTCTCATGAGGACCACCACAGGAAAGGAAGACCAAGAGTTACCTCTGCTGCAGAGGATAAGTTCATTAGAGTTACCAGCCTCAGAAATTGCAGCCCAAATAAATGCTTCATGGAGTTGAAGTAACAAAGAAACCTCTACTAAGGACACCAATAAGAAGAAGAGACTTGCTTGAGCCAAGAATCACGAGCAATGGACATTAGACTGGTGGAAATATGTCCTTTGGCCTGATGAGTCCAAATTTGAGATTTTTGGTTTTTGAGATGCAGTGATAAGCTATCCCATCATGTTTGTGCTTAGTGGGACTATCATTTATTTTTCTACAGTACAATGACCGAACACACCTCCATGGTGTGTAAGGGTTATTTGACCAAGAAGGAGAGTGATATAGTGCTGTATCAGATGACCTGACCTCCACAATCACCTGACCTCAACCCAATTGAGATGGTTTGCGATGAGTTGGACCGCAGAGTGAAGAAAAAGCAGCCAACAAGTGCTCAGCATATGTGGTAACTCCTTCAAGACTGTTGGATACGAATTTCAGGTGAAGCTGGTTGAGAGAATGCCAAGAGTGTGCATAGCTGTCTTCAAGGAAAAGGGTAGCAGTTTTGAAGAATCTTGTTGAATGTGTTGAACAATTATTTTGTTACTTCATGATTTCAAATGTGGTATTTGGTAGTGTTGATGTCTTCACTATTATTCTACTATGTAGAAAATAGTAAAATAAAAAAAAATCCTTGAATGAGTAGGTGTGTCCAAACGTTTGACTGGTACTGTATGAAGCAAGCTAAGGTGACAACAATGCCTGCCATAAACATTTCTCAGTTGCTTTGAATGTTCAACATTATAGTGTAAAGAAATCATAGTTTAAGAACATTTAACTTTTATTAAAGCATCAAAGGATAAGTTAAGATGATAAGATGATCCATCTTTCAAAACGAGATCATTTTTTATCTTGCCACAGCAGTCAACTAGCCAGCAAGGTAGTTGTTTAGCTTTCTAGCCATTCACTCATTTGTTTGTAAACAATTAACAAGCCAGTTAGTTACCACATGTTGTTGTCAGATTGTTAACAGAGAAGTTGGCAAGGAACAAGATATGCCAATTAACAGTCTAAAAACCACTTGAGGGCAAATAAATCAGATTTGACCGTTTGCATGGCCAGGAATCAGATTTGTATCTGACATCATAAATGTGGCTTGAAATATCAAATTCCATATGGTTTGGCTTTTCAGACTGCAGGAAAAATAACAGATTAGAATCAGATATGGGGAAAAAATATTTCAAACTGCCAATGTGAACAAGGCTTTAGTGAGCACTGTCTACATGTGAACGCGAAATAGGTCTCAATGTTCCTGGACAGTGGTGAGCTGGTGGCTTCATCTGCAGCGACAGGCCAGGCCCTTGACTGTGTGTGATGATGACACAGCTATGGGTTGGCGCTGGGTTCAGCTGACAATGTGAATTATGGAGACATAAAGGAGCCTCGTGCAGCATCAGCTGATCCCATCCCCTTGCCCATGGTCTATCCCAGAGGTAGGTTAGACCAGCGAGTTGTCATGCAGTACGTAGGTTACGTCGGTGTAGTTAGCTGGCTGACACGCCCTTGTGAGAAAAAAACAACAGGAGACATGATGGGGGTAATGAACCCATGTTCTGTCCTCTGTGTTGTTTCTTGTCTATGCATGTTTTATATCCCTGTCATATTTCTATAGGTGCGAATTAATTTCAGGGATTTTTCTAGTAGGTCATAAATCAATGGCTATAGAGTATCGGCATCTTGAAAATACACTTTTCTTTGAAAACATTGTTGTCAAGCTTAAGTAGCCTAAGTAGGCTACAGTGCAAAATAAATATATATTTTGAACACAATCACCATGGGATAGACAAGTTCCCAGAAATCAATGTGTGCATTTGTGATCTGTGCCTTGTCTTGAACCCTGAGACTGACGTCTTGGTCTAAGAGATAGGAAAATTGAGCCATTCAAAGGAAATCCAAATCCTGTTGCATGTACTTCTCTAATCCTGCCTTTGGATGATAAGTACACAGCAGAGCTTAGAAACACATACCACCCAAGCTGAACTGCCTAGCACAGTCTTGGGACTGAAAAGAAAATGGAATGTAGCTGTGCATTCTCTCACCCCCTGCCCTGCCAAGTTCACATGCCCACACAAACACCAATCTACTGCCAACAAAGCCCACAACAGATACCAGACTGCTAAGACTAAAGGTAGAAGTATAAAAGAAGCACCAGACCTTGACAGACCCAGCTCATATCCGTATTGTGGAGATAGTGTTGGCTACTTGCCACCAGTTGCTGTTTGCTCCATGTATTACATGTGTACTGGATGGATGTTATTTTGTAGCATTAAGTTACGTAGCATTTAGAGTGCTTCCATTACAATACACATTAAGAGGTTCCAAACAGGTCATGGTTATCATTTCTTAGATTGAAGCTCCACAATATGTGTTCATGCAGGTCTAGTTGTTTGCTCAATAGCATTTCACTACGCCTGCAATAACATCTGCTAAATATGTGTATGTGACCAATAAAATTTGATTTGATATAGCGCTCATCATGTAGTAACATCATGTAACAAAATTTGTCTTCCTCTGATGAGGAGTATGACAGATCGGACCAATGCGCAGCGTGGTAAGTGTCCATTGTTTTAATAAAACAACTGAACACTGAACAAAACGTCAAACGAACAGTCCTGTAAGGTGACAAAAAACACTAAACAGAAAATAATCACCCACAACTAAAATGGGGAAAACAGGCTACCTAAGTATGATTCTCAATCAGAGACAACGATCGACAGCTGCCTCTGATTGAGAACCATACCAGGCCAAACACAGAAATACAACAAAGAAAAAAGAACAGACTACCCACCCCAACTCACGCCCTGACCAAACTAACACAAAGACATAATAAAGGAACTAAGGTCAGAACGTGACACATCATTTGTAAGAGTAGCTATCTGTATCACTTTGCTGCTTGATATTGTAAGTGCTGTGGTTTGAAAGGAAGTTACTGCAAATGAATGAGTGTACGTTTGTGTGTGCATTACACAAGAGACGGAGATACAAAGCGGGGAGGAGGGAGAGTGAGAGAATGAGAGTATGTGTGATGGAGAGAATGTTATCTATCCTACTACACCTTATCAGGATTGCTCTGAGAGCCCTGTGGAGGTAGAAGGGTGAGAGCAGCATGTCTGAAGCAGATATGCTCTAATCTCATTAGTTAGAAACACGAGTCTCTACTATTGGCATGTTGTGGGAGGCAGACACCCCCACACAGATATAATATGGAGCCTGTTCATATCCATCTCCAATCCAATACAGTGTGATCTACATTTACTAGGAAAGTGTCACAAATGTCTTTGCTGCACACTAATGAAGGTTACAATTGATTTTATGCTCTGGGATTCTTATATTATACAAGTTGTGGGAAACTTCTAAAATGAGACAAATACCACATTGATTTTCAGTTGTACATCAGTGTAACTATGATTGAATTCTAACATGTTGGTTTTATCATAATTCAGTGTACATTATACATTATTGCACTCTACCTGTGACACCGGGTTGCTAAAAATCTAAAATATTTCCACGATGGAAAATCAGCAAGGAAAATTAATTGTACCAATGCTATGAACATTTGACTTGATGCTGTGTACACAATTTGTGATGTTTGTTTCAGACAGACAAACATACATCCAGAATCTGTTCAGCACATGCTTGTCCTATGTCCAGGAGAGATACCGAGTCCTGGGATTTATCCAAGCCATTGTGTGGTTCTGTCCTCTGGAAGCTCTCTTCCTTGGCTGCCAGTAAGGATAAGATCTCTAGTCTCCAGATCTCCAGCCTCCAGCCTGTCTACCCTTTTTCATTTCACATCATCAAGACTTGACCTCTGGAGAATTGAATTAACTTCCCCCTAAGATGGATATCTATCACAAAGCGTAATAGATAATATATCTACCATATTTATCCTGTTTTTGTTTTTTATCCATATGTATTCTATTTCATAAAACTAGATTAGGCTACTTCAAGTAAGTCAGTAACATTATTCACCTCAACAGTTTTCTGTTCTGACAGAGAAGCAGCATCAACTTTCATTACCCCTCACTACTTTGACTTCTCCCCTCCAACTCATAAATATCTTCAAATATTCAATCGCTGTCAATATGTATGCCAAGTCTGAAATGTATTGCCCTGCCAGAGAGGGCCATGGGATTCAGGAGGACTGGCATTCTGTATGTGAAACAGACCCTAGCCACCACACATGACTCACTGACACCGAATTCACTGGCCTTGGAGCTATACATGATCTTTGTATTTTGGCTTTAATCCGCTGGGTTGGAAACATGGAGTTGCAATGAATTATTAAGGGCAATCGCAGATATGTACAGAAATCGAGATGATAGTCCAACACAAACACACACACCTGACCTCCCTAATGAATATAGTCACTGAACAAATGTGTGAAGAAGAAGAAGATATGAAATGCCAGAATATATTTAAAGAATTGTTAGGCTACATACTGCACTACATTTATTTGGTCTTACATACTAACCCCAAAGTCTCAGATTGTTTAAATCAGACCACAAAAGCACAAGGCAAATGGGTTGTTCCATGAAAAGAATACCTGATATTTTAAGTAGAAATTGTCCACCAATATTGAATTTTAAAATCCTGTTAAATTAAATAAAGTGCCCTTTAATAGAGAATACATGAGAAATTCAATTCATCTGATTGTTTTATATGAATAAGGACTTTCTAAAGTGCCAAATGTCATGGATTTGACACGTCCCTCTGCGTACCCTCTGTGACTTTTAGAAAGATTTTAACCCACTTAACATTAACTTTCTCCAAGTTTTTACTATCGTTGTAAAGCCCTAGTTATTTTTCTTTCACTGACAAAGTCATTTCTGAAGATGATTATTTATTTAATTGTGATTAGTGATTTAATCACATGAAATGTCTGTCTTTCATTTTAAGATTAATCCTGTTATGTGAACTGGACTCTCATTTTAATATGGTTAAACTATTCCTTTTTTTATTCTAAAGAAACATTGAGCATCTTATAGTCAAAGTGTCATAGTATAAAAGCAGGAGAGCTGGTTCTACTCTTTTTGGCAATTTTCTGGTGTTTTGTGGTGGAAAAACGAAGAGGGGGTTGCAATTTTGTGAAGATTGCATTCTATTGCCACTCCTTGTTGCACACAACAAGCTTCCACTCTCACTGTCACAATGGTATTTATGTCTGATTTAAGATGAAGTCGTCAACCCTGTTACTTTATTTGGCACTTAATAGACACCTACTATATTCTTTTTTAAATTTAACTTCTTGAGGTGGGAAAACATGTTTTTCTTAAGTTGAACATGTGGTCTTTATGACAAAATGTTCAAATTAGGTGAAATCATTTTTGGGCGACAAAGTTATGTTAAAAAAGAAGAGATGCCAAGCATTTCCACTTGGGTAGTCAAGAGACATTTGATGCATTAAAACATTTTGTGCATTTTAGAGTACCGTAAAACCTAAATCAAACACAGTCTCAAATAGCAAACTGTCCCTTTTAATAGCCGGGCATCAGCACACATTTCAGCAAATAAATCCCATTCAAATAAATACTATTTTTACGAGCTTACCATGGACACAGCTCTGATATTAGAAAAAAAAAAATCTAACATCGACATAAGGAACCAGACTGCCCAAAGCTAAACAAAACTTCAGTGAGTAATGGTAGCACTCTCCATGGTGCTGAAGTGCGAAATCAGGGGTGTATGATAGGCAGCCTAGTCTTTGCAAGTCTGATCTGAGATGGATTTGGTATTATAATGTTCATACTGGTCACAATAAACAATGTGGTAGTCTTTTCAACATTTTATTGCACAAAAGCTGTGTGCATTAAGGAAATAGTGTCACGCCTACACCCACTCTACCACTCCGGCGCTCAACGTCGCCGGTCCACCAACAACCGGTCCTGGCAACCCACATTACGCATACCTGGCAACCATCACTACGCATACCTGCTCCCTATCGTTATGCACACCTGGACTTCATGAATACCTTGATTACTTCCCCTTTATTTAGCCCTCAGTAGCTTCAGTCTTCAGGCAGTAATGGTTTTCTTTACATGTCCAGTACGCGTCTCTTATTCTGCATATCTTCATGTTCTTTTTATTAAACTCACTAACTGCACTTGCTTCCTGACTCCCTGCATCTACGTTACAAATAGACACCTGGCTCAAATAGTCTCTGATCCATTTGACATTTTAGTCATTTAGCAGACACTCTTATCCAGAGCACCTTACAGTAGTGAGTGCAAACATTTAATACTTTTTTCCCCTCCATACTAGTCCCCCGTGGGAATTGAACCCACAACCATGCAAGTGCCATGCTCTACCAACTGAGCCACACAGGGATAATAGTCTATAATAAGTGCAGGCCGTGTTCAGTGATTAAACGGGAAAATAAACGCCCCAGCTATTAATTGAAGGTATATGGGTACTTTGTTTTGACAGACTCCTTACAATAGCAATTGACCCTACGAGTGGGACATTCTTCCCAATGACAGCGTCTGCTGGGAGTGTGAGAGGTGTTGATAAGTGCTGTTTTACCCAGAATGTATGCTCTCTCCCCAGGGAACACCAACCGTCACTAAGACAATACAATGCTTTGAGAGGAGCAGTGTGTGTTGCGGATCGTCTAAATCTACCAGGTACTGCGTCATACGATGACCCACGTCCACAGTCTTCTGAAAATGTCTTTTAGTTTTTCTTCTGTGGGAGGTATGAACGTAAACATTTTGTTCTTACGAGGACTGAAAAAGGTGTCTGATTCACTCAGTAGATTCCCAGTTCAGTGTGCTGCTGTGAACTGACACAATGAGGCTACACTGCTGTCACTCCCAACAGAGATCTTTAATGAATACACATACTATGGGAGGTAGACCGACACGTGGACCAAGTGTAGGAAGTTTGGTGAATAGTCTTTTTTGGAACAGTGCAGATGGTAAGTGACCTACTGCAGATTAGATATGAACAATAGTTGTGCATAAAGCTGTTTTGGTGTGGAGATTTTTAAGCCTACCCGTCATTTTCATTATTTCCAGCATTCAAAGAAGAAATATGGCAGTGTGAGATTTAGTTAGATGGCACATTGTATTGAGAGTTTTGATAGAAAGGCAGACAGTTCACTGACAAGTCATTCTCTGGTAATAGGCCAGAGAGGAAGATTCTGCCTTTTTGTCTCCTGGCAAAATGTCAGTTTTCACCACAGATGAGTCTATTATGCCCACAGTCAAGTGCTGCTCTGTCTGTAAGCGACATTATGTATGTCTGTCTGTGAATGGTACTTCAAAGGTTTCCTCTACACTCCAATCTATTTCATATTTCATGCTTAAATGTTGGTGTCAAGAGTAAAACTTCAGCCTACTAGACAGATGAAACGAGAGTGAAAATGGAGCCAAGAGAAAAATGTCCTGATATATACCATTTTTCTGTGAGGTCAATTGCCCAAGCATTTTCTTACTTTCTTTAAACAAACTCTATTTCATCTTTCCTCACAAAATGTGAAATGTGATCAAGGGCAATAAGTGAAGCAGCAATGCAGTGGGTTTGGTTTTGCTGTTGCCTTTTCCCTGGGCAAACACTACTGCTATCCCATAGGGTCCCTGAGCTTCCCTGAGGTCTGACCAGAGACACGGCCTGTCTATCAAAAGGGCTTGGTCAGCACTATTCCTGTAGCTAGCAGACTCCCCAGCCCCACAGCCCCCCCCAGTCTCTAATAACACTTCACTTGACGTGTAAGAGGGGCAGCTTGTGGTAGACCACAGAATCATTGTTTGCCGGTAAATAGCTCACCGCGGTGGGTACGGACAGAATCTCAAACTCCAAATCAAATCAAATCAAATTTATTTATATAGCCCTTCGTACATCAGCTGATATCTCAAAGTGTTGTACAGAAACCCAGCCTAAAACCCCAAACAGCAAGCAATGCAGGTGTAGAAGCACGGTGGCTAGGAAAAACTCCCTAGAAAGGCCAAAACCTAGGAAGAAACCTAGAGAGGAACCAGGCTATGTGGGGTGGCCAGTCCTCTTCTGGCTGTGCCGGGTGGAGATTATAACAGAACATGGCCAAGATGTTCAAATGTTCATAAATGACCAGCATGGTCAAATAATAATAATCACAGGCAGAACAGTTAAAACTGGAGCAGCAGCACAGCCAGGTGGACTGGGGACAGCAAGGAGTCATCATGTCAGGTAGTCCTGAGGCATGTTCCTAGGGCTCAGGTCCTCAAAGAGAAAGAAAGAATTAGAGAGCATACTTAAATTCAAATCAAATCAAATCAAATTGTATTTGTCACATACACATGGTTAGCAGATGTTAGTGCGAGCGTAGCGAAATGCTTGTGCTTCTAGTTCCGACAATGCAGTAATAACCAACAAGTAATCTAGCTAACATTTCCAAAACTACTATCTTATAGACACAAGTGTAAGGGGATAAAGAATATGTACATAAGATATATGAATGAGTGATGGTACAGAGCGGCATAGGCAAGATACAGTAGATGGTATTGAGTGCAGTATATACATATGAGATGAGTATGTAAACAAAGTGGCATAGTTAAAGTGGCTAGTGATACATGTATTACATAAGGATGCAGTAGATGATATAGAGTACAGTATATACGTATACATATGAGATGAATAATGTGGGGTATGTAAACATTATATTAGGTAGCATTGTTTAAAGTGGCTAGTGATATATTTTACATCATTTCCCATCAATTCCCATTATTAAAGTGGCTGGAGTTGAGTCAGTGTGTTGGCAGCAGCCACTCAATGTTAGTGGTGGCTGTTTAACAGTCTGATGGCCTTGAGATAGAAGCTGTTTTTCAGTCTCTCGGTCCCAGCTTTGATGCACCTGTACTGACCTCGCCTTCTGGATGATAGCGGGGTGAACAGGCAGTGGCTCGGGTGGTTGTTGTCCTTGATGATATTTATGGCCTTCCTGTGACATCGGGTGGTGTAGGTGTCCTGGAGGGCAGGTAGTTTGCCCCCGGTGATGCGTTGTGCAGACCTCACTACCTTCTGGAGAGCCTTACGGTTGAGGGCGGAGCAGTTGCCGTACCAGGCGGTGATACAGCCTGACAGGATGCTCTTGATTGTGCATCTGTAGAAGTTTGTGAATGCTTTTGGTGACAAGCCGAATTTCTTCAGCCTCCTGAGGTTGAAGAGGCGCTGCTGCGCCTTCTTCACGATGCTGTCTGTGTGGGTGGACCAATTCAGTTTGTCTGTGATGTGTACGCCGAGGAACTTAAAACTTACTACCCTCTCCACTACTGTTCCATCGATGTGGATAGGGGGGTGTTCCCTCTGCTGTTTCCTGAAGTCCACAATCATCTCCTTAGTTTTGTTGACGTTGAGTGTGAGGTTATTTTCCTGACACCACACTCCGAGGGCCCTCACCTCCTCCCTGTAGGCCGTCTCGTCATTGTTGGTAATCAAGTCTACCACTGTAGAGAGCTCAGAACGCACCCTTGTGGGGCCCCAGTGTTTAGGATCAGCGGGGTGGAGATGTTGTTGCCTACCCTCACCACCTGGGGGCGGCCCGTCAGGAAGTCCAGTACCCAGTTTCACAGGGCGGGGTCGAGACCCAGGGTCTCGAGCTTGATGACGAGCTTGGAGGGTACTATGGTGTTGAATGCCGAGCTGTAGTCGATGAACAGCATTCTCACATAGGTATTCCTCTTGTCCAGATGGGTTAGGGCAGTGTGCAGTGTGGTTGAGATTGCATCGTTTGTGGACCTATTTGGGCGGTAAGCAAATTGGAGTGGGTCTAGGGTGTCAGGTAGGGTGGAGGTGATATGGTCCTTGACTAGTCTCTCAAAGCACTTCATGATGACAGAAGTGAGTGCTATGGGGCGGTAGTTCACACAGGACACCGGAGAGGACAGGAGAAGTACTCCAGATATAACAAACTGACCCTAGCCCCCCGACACATAAACTACTGCAGCATAGATACTGGAGGCTGAGACAGACACTACTGCTATCCCACTCCAGAGTGCTAGCTATGACTGCAGATCAGGCAGACGAATAAGGACTTAATTCCAGGGTTTAGCATTTACCCAGCACTACCAGTCTAGTCTGGGCTTACAATGCAGAGATTGAAAAGTATTTCCTTCAAGTAAGGCCACTCACAAGATACACACATTTTTGTATGAACAGCTTGTGAAGGATTACTCTGAGCATTGTAGTGTTTTCCCATTTTATGTAACTAAATATTTGAGTGAACTACAGACCCAGAATTCTGTGGCACAACTTACATTTTGTCTTCACACCCCATTTGTATTTTACGTTCTTCTTTATATTTTAAAAGGATAACACAATACTGACCTCAAACTTAAACCCCACTACAATGAGAGAAAAAAAGCATCACATATACAGAGGGATACTACTACATTTTAGACAATAACCAGGCAATGCCTCATAACAAAATGCTTTCATAGGAGGCTTAGAATTAAACACATTCTCCATCAGCAGGGAATGTGCAGTCTGATCTAAACAGCACGGAATGCATGCAACGATTGTTCCCCAGTTTGAGTGCCTGAAGGCAAAACAGAATGAAGTGGAGGTTGTCAAATTATGTTGAATTGTGGCTGGTGAGCTACAGAGGTGTTCAGAAAATGTTCCAGGTGGAAGGTAACACCTCCCACTAACAACCCACTGTCTGGAATTTGGCCTGGCAGTCTGGCACATTTTTAAAGGACATATAATTATTTTGTCTCACTTCACTGAATAGGTTACTGCAGATAGAGTAAGGACAATAGTGTGAACAGAGCAATGGACTGGATTGACTCTGTCCATGGTCCTGATATCCTAGATATCCTGATATGCTGCGGTGCTGACCGGACAGCAGAGATTCACTTTGAACCACACCGTCTTCTTTAAAAATCTTTACTACTCCTTCAGAAACAGCTTTGTTCTTACTCTGTAGAGATCTGAAGAGTGCAGTACACGTTCAAAAGCCTGAGGTGTTTCTTTAACACTTCCTCTCTAACAGGAGTTGCAGTCCTTCCCATGTACTCATAAAGCACAAAAGCTATATTATGATTCTGTTTGGGCTCATACAACCATTAACATAACAATTAAATATATGCACGCTCCATCACGCCACCCCACCCCATCATCCAGGTGTGAAAAACTCCTCAGTTTGAGCAGTGCCAACAGAATGATTCAGGACTGCCTTGTTGAATCCCCATGATCCCCTCTCCAAATCAATAGAAAGATTTATAACAGTGTCTTAAGCATGCTTTTACTCTCCCCTCCTGATTGGAAGGCGCATAATTGCTGAAATCTATTCCACTGATCAGACATAAATCACATAGGGCTGCATTGTGTAATTCACAGCTAATTAAAGCACTGAGTTATGAGACGAGCTTGGTTAATTAATTAGTTCATTTGAGCCTGGCTCCCCCACATATACAGATACAATCAATGACATGTTGATCTACATTCATGACTGGGGATATTTTTTTTCTGAAATTATAACGCTTACTATACAACAAGACACTGTGTCTCAACCGAAACAATGCAGTCTAGTCCACTCCATATTATTGCACCTTAAGGGTTTAACTATGTTTGCTAGGGAAATTGTTTTGCTGAGTTAGTTATCATTCTAATTACGGAGCAGTTTGCTCTTCATGGTAATTAAAGTTTACATTTCAGTCATTTAGCAGACACTCTTGTCCAGAGCAACTTGGGTTAAGTGCCTTGCTCAAGGGCACATCAGAAGATGATTATCTAGTTAGCATGAGGATTCAAACCAGTAACCTTTCAATGAATGGGTTAACGCTCTTAACAACTAGGGTACCTGCCACCCGGGGTCAAGTGACAGATTTGTCTAATAAGGCTCCACAGACCCCCCTCTATGTTCATAGACATCTATCTCTGTAAACACATCAACATGTCTGCACCAAATCACTAGATTGATATTTATGTGACTTTGAAGAGCACATTGAACAACCATTAGGGGGAGTACACTTTTTCAAAGAGCAAAGCAGACAAAGAGAAGACATTTCACCTGCTGCCTTTGAAACCTAATTGCTTTTGACTGTAAATAATTAATCTTGGTATGAGCATCAGGTCACTATCAGGATCTCTATGATCCTCTCCTCACCACCAGAGAAATCACTGCTACTAATGTACCAGTATAGCAACAACAGGTCTGCCCGTACACCAAGCGGAATTCTCAGTGGGGTTTTACAGTGCAACGATAAGAGAAAAATGCGAAGTTCAATTATCCGATTATTTGTAATTGACCTTGTTCAGTTGCATGGCAGAAGCATTGCTAGTGTTTATTATTTGGAAAGACATATTATATTATCAGTCATACCCTTGAGATGATGTGCAATAAAATAATATTTATGTGCATTTATTCCTGGCCCATATATTGATGCTCACGGTAGCAACAACCACAGCAACAGAGTATTTCTGTTGGGTTGCCATGACCTATTAGGTATATTTGACATTATCTTGGAATGGATCCCATAGGCAGAAATACTGTCTTCGATTACACCATTATTACGGCTTCATTTGATTACTGTCAAACATGGTTGAGTGTCCATTCCCAAACATTGGATCTCCATTAAGACTGGTAAATTCATCAGGCACAGCTGTGTATGCTAAAATGCATGTGAAACGCAAAGGCATGTTTGTAATGCAGAGACAGTCTTAAGCCCAATGTTCAGACATTATTTTGCTAGATGCAGCATGCATTACAGATAACTGGCATTTTGAAAATATTAGTCCTGGTATACATTTTCAGGCTGAGTGACTCCATTCTTATTAAGTGGCTACACACAAAAAGGCTGCATGGCCTTGCTTGAGGGAAAAGATGAGAGGGAGTCTTGACTGACAATTCTCTGAAAGGTTGTAATATCCCTTCACCAAATGACTGTCTAATGAAATACAAAGGCAGATTGACTGGGGGGGGGTTGTATTTTGATTAACTTGGTGAGATATCACTGAATAGGTGTATCCTATTGTTCAACTTTAAACATCAGAGTTACGGATTGCTCTTCTTTGTTTCACTCGGTAATGACTTCCCCATTATTCATAGTGAGTGCATCTGAGAAATCACCTTTTGGATGTTTTGATGGCTTGGTGAGTGGTGAAATAAAGCCAACAAAGACTTGAATGTTCAATCCCCCTGAGAGTGGATGATGACAAGTCTTCACAGAGAAGGTGTGTTTGTCCATCGCTTGTTTTATTCACCCCACTGTAGCCATCCCATTCTCACTACATCTGCCTATTTCTCTTTGTTCAAAATTAGTGAGCAGATGTCCAATTGATAGATAAATAAAGAGGAAAGAATGAAGACCTGCTCTTTAGTACTGTCATCACACGTTTCTGCTCATCTATTTTTAGGACCTGCGTTCTCATGGTGGGGAGACAGGGACAAGGGGAGGGATGTGTGAAGTGTTGCTGATGTGGCATGTAGTAAGGATAAAGAGAGAGTTGCAGACTCTTATCACGACCCTGGCGATTAATCCTGGTGGGTTGAGCTCCCACACATTTCCAGTTCCTCCGGTTTGGCACCTCTGCCAAACCTTCGCCACCTAATTTACAGGCGGAGGGACAGCAGGTGCTCAGGAGAAAGTAAACAGAGGAGACCTGCTCCAGCCTGCCATTATCAGGCTCCCTTGCTGTAGTCAGAATGGGGATGTATCTCTCTTGGCATGCAGAGGCTGTTTAGCCTGCCCGTTCCTGCTCTGCCCAAGAGTTTAGTTGGGGCCCAGGTCATGGCTTTAGATCAGGCTGCCCAAATGCCGCTGCTGCGACCCGAGGCACCAACCAGTAGGGAAATGAACAGGCATCACAGTATGTTATCTTGCTCTTGTGTGTGTGAGACAGTTGGCTCACTGCCATCACGGCCCTTTGTCTTCCCTTGGTCCTGGTGGTGTTGCACCTTGCAGGTTTATTCTCCTGCTGTATTTGCAATTAGATTAAATGATATGACCCGGACTACAATTAGGACAGTATTTATTCCTTTTGTCAGTGCAGGGATGTTCCCCCTGCTATATGAGCAGTGTTCCAGCAGCAGTGCTAGTAGCAACAGTAGAATTAGAATTCTGTCATGGTGTTGGCCTCTAGACTCTATGCTACCTGACCTTTACCACACTGTGAACTTTCTCATTCTGTTAAATATACATATTACACTTCAACACATGCTGGTAGTTTTCAACATATTTGGCTGGCATTTCCATGTGAATCACTAAGATAGCTGCATTTGATATTTTTTCCGTTATACTGCAGAGGCCTTGGAAGTACTTGCTGGCATTTGCCATCAATAGACAAGTCTCTATGGGACTCAGCTTGAAGAGGGCTGAATACACTTCAAATGTCCACGTGATAACAACTATGTGCTCGATCCGCCCATCTAAAGTACCCTTTTTAAGATATGATTGTCATGTGTGTGTGCGTGGGAGTGCGTGCGTGTGTGCGTGCGTGCGTGCGTGTGTGCGTGTGTGCGCGTGTGTAAGTGCATTGGTTGTTTGAGTCATAGACTCACATATTGTTTGTTTCCAGAGTTCAAGCTTTGACAGAGCATGCCAAATCATATCTCTTCTAAGAGACAGCAACAAGCGTTTCCAGACTAGCAGCTTTTTTTATCCATTCAACGGTGGCCTCATTGTAATTTTCAGTCGTCTATGGACATGCAACATTCTGTATCCATAGGGACATTCTGCAGACCATGAAAATGATAAAGAATGAAATGAATATGGGAGTTGTGTGAGATTACCAAGTGTAAAGGCATGAAAGGGAGGGTCAAATGAATGGATTAGAATGTGCCTTTGTAGGTCAGGGAAGGAATATGACGATTAATTTGACCGTCTCATCTGGTGAACAAAAATATGTGTGTTGAGATATGCGTGTGATGATGAAGATTGGAATGCTGTACATCTGTGTAGATTTCAAGCATTTGTCCATTGCAATCATTTTGTATTCCAGAACCAAGATATCTTTAAGATAGAGAGAACTTGTTATGCTCAAGATTTCTCAAGGCTACTATCACAAGCACACATTTACATTCAGTGTGCATCTTAGACTATAAAATGGCACAGCCTCCATGCAAAGTGCACCACTCTCAAAATTCCTTGTCAATGCTGATTTTCATGCTCAAGCATGTGAAATATTGCTTTGACCTCAGCCCACTCAACATAAATAAAGTTCAACCGGAACATCCATTTATCAAACAAGCCAAGCACTTTTATGCTTCCTGAGCCCTGGATTTCAGCAATTATCGTCTCCTAAGTGGCATTGCATCTGTGTGGCTTGAAATGAATGCAGAGGAAGGCTATTCAGGTTATAAAAAATGGTGTTTAATGTTCTTCACACTTTTAAAGGATTCATGACAAATGCGTAATGCTGAGAGGTAAGACTTAAGAAAAAACGGTGTATATTTGCTGGTCAAATATTCAATGAAACAATTCACGCTGGTGTGAAATCATTCACGCTAATGTGAAATCATTCAGATGCATTTCTCACAAAATGTCAAATAATATTGTACAATATTGTTGAAATATATATATATATATATATTGTCTTTTGGCAGCAAAATATAACTGTTGTGACTTTACTTTCATTAATCTGAAGACTGTTATCTAAACTCAGCAAAAAAATAAGTTCCTTTTCCAGGACCCAGTCTTTCAAAGATAATTTATAAAAATCCAAATAACCTCACATATATTAATTGTAAAGGGTTTAAACACTGTTTCCCATGCTTCTTCTACTTCCGGCGCCGACAGAGATGGTCGCCTCGCTTCACGTTCCTAGGAAACTATGCAGTATTTAGTTTTTTTAAGTGTTATATCTTACATTGGTACCCCAGGTAATCTTAGGTTTTATTACATACAGTTGGGAGGAACTACTGGATATAAGAGCAACGTCAACATACCAACATTACGACCAGGAATATGACTTTCCCGAAGCGGATCCTCTGCTTTGCCCACCACCCAGGACAATGGATCAGATCCCAGCCAGTGAACCAAAACAACGATCCTGTAAAAGGGGCAGACGAAGCGATCTTCTGGTCAGGCTCCGGAGGCGGGCACATCGAGCACTGCTCCCGAGGATACTACTCGCCAATGTCCAGTCTCTTGACAACAAGGTTGATGAAATCCGAGCAAGGGTAGCATTCCAGAGAGACATCAGAGACTGTAACATTCTTTGCTTCACGGAAACATGGCTCACTCGAGACACGCTATCGGAGTTGGTATGGCCAGCTGGTTTATCACGCATCGCGCCGACAGAAACAAGCATCTTTCTGGTAAGAAGAGGGGCGGGGGGGTATGCCTTATAATTAACGAGATGTGGTATGATCATAACAACATACAGGAACTCAAGTTCTTCTGTTTACCTGACTTAGAATTCCTCACAATCAAATGGCGACCGCATTATCTACCAAGAGAATTATCTTCGATTATAATCACAGCCGCATATATTCCCCCCCAAGCAGACACATCGATGGCCCAGAACAAACTTTATTTGACTCTATGTAAACTCGAAACCACATATCCTGAGGCTGCATTCATTGTAGCTGGGGATTTTAACAAGGCTAATCTGAAAACAAAACTCATTAAATTCTATCAGCATATCGATTGTGCAACCAGGGCTGGTAAAACCCTGGATCATTGTTATTCTAACTTCCGAGACGCATATAAAGCCCTCCCACGCCCTCCTTTTGGAAAAGCTGACCACGATTCCATTTTGTTGCTCCCTGCCTATCGACAGAGACTAAAACAGGAAGCTCCCGCCCTCAGGTCTGTTCAACGCTGGTCTGACCAATCTGATTCCACGCTTCAAGATTGCTTCGATCACGTGGATTGGGATATGTTCTGCATTGCGTCAAACAACAACATTGACAAATACGCTGATTCGTTGAGTGAGTTTATTAGCAAGTGCATCGGCGATGTCATACCCACAGCAACTATTAAAACATTCTCAAACCAGAAACCGTGGCTTGATGGCAGCATTCGCGCAAAACTGCTTTTAACCAGGGCAAGGTGACCGGAAACATGACCGAATACAAACAGTGTAGCTATTCCCTCCGGTAAGGCAATCAAACAAGCTAAGCGTCAGTATAGAGACAAAGTAGAGTCGCAATTCAACAGCTCAGACACAAGAGGTATGTGGCAGGGTCTACATTCAATCACGGATTACAAAAAGAAAACCAGCCCTGTCGCGGACCAGGATGTCTTGCTCCCAGACAGACTAAGCAACTTCTTTGCTCGCTTTGAGGACAATACAGTGCCACTGACACGGCCTGCTACCAAAACCTTCGGACTCTCCTTCACTGCAGCCGACGTGAGTAAAACATTTAAACGTGTTAACCCTCGCAAGGCTGCAGGCCCAGACGGCATCCCCAGCCGCGTCCTCAGAGCCTGCTGGCTGGTGTGTTTACGGACATTTTCAATCAATCCTTATCCCAGTCTGCTGTTCCCACATGCTTCAAGAGGGCCACCGTTGTTCCCATTCCCGAGAAAGCTAAGGTAACTGAGCTAAACGACTACCGCCCCGTAGCACTCACTTCCGTCATCATGAAGTGCTTTGAGAGACTAGTCAAGGACCATATCACCTCCACCCTACCTGACACTCTAGACCCACTCCAATTTGCTTACCGCCCCAATAGGTCCACAGACGATGCAATCGCACCACAATGCACACTGCCCTAACCCATCTGGATAAGAGGAATACCTATGTAAGAATGCTGTTCATCGACTACAGCTCAGCATTTAACATCATAATACCCTCCAAACTAGTCATCAAGCTTGAGACCCTGGGACTCGACCCCGCCCTGTGCAACTGGGTCCTGGACTTCCTGACAGGCCACCCCAGGTGGTGAGGGTAGGTAACAACATCTCCACCCCGCTGATCCTCAACCCTGGGGCCCCACAACGGTGTGTTCTGAACCCTCTCCTGTGCTCCCTGTTCCACCCACGACTGCGTGGCCATGCACGCCTCCAACTCAATTATCAAGTTTGCAGACGACACTACAGTGGTAGGCTTGATTACCAACAACAAGGAGCAGGCCCACAGGGAGGAGGTGAGGGCCCTCGGAGTGTGGTGTCAGGAAAATAACCTCACACTCAACGTCATAAAACAAAGGAGATGAATGTGGACTTCAGGAAACAGCAGAGGGAGCACCAGCCTATCCACATCGACGGGACAGTAGTGGAGAGGGTAGCAAGTTTTAAGTTCCTCAGCGTATACATCACGGACAAACTGAATTGGTCCACCCACACAAACAGCCCTGTCACCAAAAGCACTCAAACTTTTACAGGTGCACAGCCTGGTACGGCAACTGCTCCGCCCACAACCGTAAGGCTCTCCAGAGGGTAGTGCGGTCTGCACAACGCATCACCGGGGGCAAACTACATGCCCTCCAGGACACCTACGCCACACGATGTCACAGGAAGGCCATAAAGATCATCAAGGACAACAACCACCCGAGCCACTGCCTGTCAACCTGTTCCCCGTTATCATCCAGAAGGCGAGGTCAGTACAGGTGCATCAAAGCAGGGACCGAGAGACTGAAAAACAGCTTATATTCCAAGGCCATCAGACTGTTAAACAGCTACCACTAACAATGAGTGGCTGCTGTCAACATACTGACTCAACTCCAGCCACTTTAATAATGGAAAAATTGATGTAAAAATGTATCACTAGCCACTTTAAACAATGCCACTTAATATAATGTTTACATACCCTACATTATTCATCTCATATGTATATACTGTACTCGATACCATCTACTGCATCTTGCCTATGCCGTTCTGTACCATCACTCATTCATATATTTTTATGTACATATTCTTCATCCCTTTACACTTGTGTATAAGGTAGTTGTTGTGAAATTGTTAGGTTAGACTACTCGTTGGTTATTACTGCATTGATGGAACTAGAAGCACAAGTATTTCGCTACACTCGCTTTAACATCTGCTAACCATGTGCATGTGACAAATAAAATTGGATTTGATTTGTTCAATGAACCATAAACAATTAACGTCTTGACTCTACCCATCCCGGTACCGGGATAATTGGCATCAGCAACCGCTGAATAGCATAGTGCAACAGTCAAATAATATTACAAAAAAATATTAATATTCATGAAATCACAAGTGCAATATTGCAAAACACACCTTAGCCTTTTGTTAATCCACCTGTCGTCTCAGATTTTGAAATTATGGTTAATAGAAAAAGCAATCCAAGCGTTTGTGTAAGTTTATCGATAGCAAAACATAACATTATGTACACTAAGCAGGAAGTAGCTAGGTCACAAAAATCAGAAAAGCAATCAAAAAAATAGTTTACCTTTGATGATCTTCGGATGTTTTCACTCACGAGACTCCCAGTCACAAAACAAATGTTCCTTTTGTTCCATAAAGATTATTTTTATTCCCAAAATACCGACGTTTGTTTGTAGCGTTATGTTCACAAATCCACAGGAAAGAGCGGTCACGACAACGCAGACGTATATTCCAAATAATATCCATAATGTACACAGAAACATGTCAAATGTTTTTTATAATCAATCCTCAAGTTGTTTTTAAAATATATATTCGATAATATATACCACCCGAGAGTGTAGCTTTTTCAATAACAGCGGGAGAAACAATGGCCGCTTTACTCAGCGCAAAACTCACTCAGAGAGCCCCCACCTATCCACTTACGCAATGTGATCCTTCACGCTCATTTTTCAAAATAAAAGCCTGAAACTATGTCTAAAGACCGTTGACAGCGTAGGGAAGCCATAGAAAAACCTGGTTGATAGGCATGCAAATAAGAGGCACTTCCTGATTGGATTTTCCTCAGGCTTTCGCCTGCAATATGAGTTCTGTTACACTCACAGACAATATTTTTACAGTTTTGGAAACTTTAGAGTGTTTTCTTTCCTAATCTGACAATATATGCATATTCTAGTTTCTGGGGCTGAGAAATAGGCAGTTTCCTGCAAGACAGGAATGTCAGTGTTTTGCCATGGCCAGGGAAGAGCCAATCCCATTGAACACGTCTGGGACCTGTTGGATCGAAGGGTGAGGGCTAGGGCCATTTCCCTCAGAAATGTCCGGGAACTTACAGGTGCCTTGGTGGAAGAGTGGGGTAACATCTCACGCCAAGAACGGGCAATTCTGGTGCAGTCCTTGAGGAGGAGATGCACTGCAGTACTGGTGGCCACACCAGATACTGACTGTTACTTTTGATTTTGTTACCCTATAAAAATAACCATGTAACAATTAACTCATTAGTATTTGGGGCACCAAGAGAGCAGTTCTCTTAAAAAATATATTTTTATAATTTTTACCACTGCAATTTCATGGTATCCAATTGGTAGTTACAGTCTTGTCTCATTGTTGCAACTCCCGTACAGACTCAGGAGAGGCGAAAGTTGAGAGCCATGCATCCTCCAAAACACAACCCAACCAATCCGCACTGCTTCTTGACACAATGTCCGCTTAACCCGGAAGCCAGCCACAACAATGTGTCGGAGGAAACACTGTACACCTGGTAACCGTGTCAAAATGCATGTGCCCGGCCCGCCACAGGAGTTGCTAGAGGGCAATGGGACAAGGACATCCCTGCCGGCCAAACCCTCCCCTAACCCAGACGATGCTGGGCCAATTGTGCGTCGCCCCATGGGTCTCACGGTCACAGCCAGCTACGACAGAGCCTGGACTCGAACCAGGATCTCTAGAGGCACAGCTATCAACTGCGATGCAGTGCCTTAGACCACTGCACCACTCGGGCAGACATGAGAGCAGTTCTTTAAGAAGTTACCATCTCCCGAATAACCACATCCATAAACAGGTAACTTACTAATTATAACCTCGTATCATATCACCATTCTGAACAGTTGTCACAAAAACCTGTGCCTTACATATGATTCTGTACCACATAAATTGGTTTAATTATTTATTTCCTAGCTAACTAATTACTGTAGTAACACATGATAAAAACATACACTGTTAATACCTTAGAAAAGGTGCCTAGTGGACTGACAACAATATGGCAGCTTGTTACAAAATACATGGAGTGGGCGGGAGAGAGAGGGACAGAGACACTTAACGTTGGTACATTGTCGAACTACTCTCACTTGTACTTTGCACACGAACCACCACCTGCTTGGAGTAAGAAATCATGAACGTATTTACGTGGAAATGTCTTGGATTTCCATTTATCTCTCCTAACCAGGCCTTCTTGAAGATAGGCTAGCCAGCCGTGTCGGTGATTTGAGAAGATTTGAGAAGAGTAGTAGAATGGTCCCACTTAAATTCGCTTTTCTAGATACTTTACTCAGGACAGCTAATCAGCCGTACTAGTGATTGTCCGGGAGGTGACTTTACACATGAAGTGTGTTCACTTCCCAAGTTACAGTATTTCCTTTATAACATTTTTAACGGCGTCACAAAATAACAACCAAACCTGACATTTTAGGTCGCCTCTGACCATTCCCCACGTTCTATGTTAGAAATATTGTTCCAGTATTCGTTTCAGAATGTGTTAGCGTTGTGTCAGGAAAAGGTCTGTGTAGACAAAGGCACATTCTTCTGGTGAACATTGGAGAAGGAGATGCTGAATGTTCTGTCCTTGATTTACTACAGGGTGTGAGCTGTCAACCCCCCACCAGTTCCCTTCTCCCCCCTCTGTAGGTGAGAGGGGGTCTAGTTGAAGTTATTTATTGCAAAGATGATCTGACTTACTTAGATCCTCACAGAACAGTCATGACATAATATAGAAAGGTTGCAAGGTTACAGGGAAAGGGAAAGGGATCGTGCTAAGGTTATGGTTCGGGCTAAGGTATGGTTAGTGATAAGGTTTGGGTTCGGATTTAAAGTTATGGTTAGAGCTAATGTTATGGTTATGATTAGGATTAAGGTTACGGTTCGGGATGAAAGTGCCATGTGCATGAGAAAAATATATATTAAGTTAAAAGTGTATAATGAATTTATTGTTTAATGGTATAAGATAATATTCTGACAACACAGTAAATTCAGTCCATGTCAAGACACGCATTCATGATATATCTAACAATATAAGCCAGCTATCTTGATCTTCAATGGCAGAAACAAATGCAAATAGCATGTTTATCAGAACCCGATGTGGGATGGGACCGAGCCTTCTGCTGCCTTGCCCCTCGCCTATGAAATACTGTCCCTGACCATCTGAGGGTGGCCCCATTGATTATCATTTTTAAAACAGACTTTTCCTGTAGTCCTAATCTGGAAAGTCCTTTGAGCACCTAGCCTACTATTCCTGTTTCCTGTCGTGATTCTAAATGTGAGTTGTTTTTATTTTATATTTTCTTTTAGATAACACTATAATGAAAGGCTCTATACAAATCTATTATTATTATTAGTGAAACACTCCCCGAGTGTTCTGCTGGGACTTTCTGTAGCATGGCCAGTGTATGTTAACCCAGGCAGACACCTAGCCTGGAGCATGACTCCTAGTCTCCTAATGTTGAAGCCTCAATGGTGCCACGGCTTACGTCAGTCCCAATGCAGCAGCATCCCATCCACCCCCACACTCCACTCAGTCAGGATGCACTACACACTTCAACCTCTGAAGAGCCATGAGACAGGCACAGAGACCATCAAACTACCCCACAGAGCAACCGCAGAGTCCATTCAGCCCATCATTCTTTCCAACACAAAATGGCCATTCTGGATCCGACTGAGTTTCAGTATTACTCTATTCCAACTGAGCTGAATACAATGCAGTGACAGTTATACAAGAACATTGAAAAATATATGATATGGATATAAATATAAATATAGCTAGAGAGACTAGGGAAAGGCAGATAAAATGCAGAACCACAGATACAGATGATACAGAATGTAGTAGGTGCTGCTTAGGAGATGCAGTGTGAGACATAACATCTGAGAGATGTCTGTAGCATTCTGCCAGTGGCTCGACAGAAGCAAATAAAGATAAATTGATTGGAACAGAAATCCCACGGTGCCTGCGATGTGCTATGCTGTTTATAATGGGGAAGAGATGCCAAGTGAAGTGCCATGGGCATTAGAGAGAAAAAACTGCTAGGTCTCTCAGCACTCAGAGACTCAATTACTAGAGTAGCATAGTTCACCATGGCTTTGTAGTTTTTCCTTATAGGGCTGTCTCAAAGGACAGGCATATATGAAAGGGCAACTGTCTCTGTTTGCTTGGGGGTTACTTTTAAAAGAACACACAGCTAAAAGATAGCTGTATGCCCTCTGTCTTTCTTCTGAAATGCCACTTTTATTTGTCATGCTTAATCTCAATCAATTGTCCGTTTTGGTAAGGAGTTCTCCATTCAAATTCAATTTGAACACCAATATAATGCTGCATTTACTACTCAGTTCATAAAACTAATTTAATATGAAAATTAAAAAATAACTAGGCAAGCAAGTTAAGAACAAATTCTTATTTACAATGACGACCTACCCCAGCCAAACCCGGACAACGCTGGGCCAATTGTGCGCCGCCCTATGGGACTCCAAATCACAGCCAGATGTGATGCAGCCTGGATTCAAACCAGGGACTGCAGTAACACCTCGTGCACTGAGATGCAGCGCCTTAGACCGCTGCACCACTCGGGAGGCCTAACTATCAATAGAAATGTGAAATGAGACTTTAAGATGTATTTCTTTGGACAAACTCAGTCTCTTGAGTAATGTGAAATTTCCACACCAAATAATGACCAATATTAATCAAAGGTAAAATTGGTATCTTGTAGGTGGTGGCACTGCCAAAATGGATTGTCTTCCCATTTTTTACAGAAAATGATTAAACTCACAGTGTGTGTCTCCCACCCTAAGGTGGTGGAACTCACAATTTAAGCTGATGATAATTAATGATGATACATGAGGTGCCATTGAAATCTGCTGACAGTGAACAGTCACCCCCACTAATGAACATGCAGGACTCCTTTATACATTTCAACAGCTGGCTTTGTTTTGGTTGTGTAATGAATTGCACCTGTGGTGTGGAATATTTGGAACCAGTTTAATAGTTTTGTTATGCTTCATTGTGTCTCCTGTTCCCACACGATGAGAGTTCCAAATGTCCCTTTTATGTATTATGAAAGTGTTTCCAATTAGATTTGAAATGCCACAGAAACTGGGTCTCCCCAAGCATTATATGAATAGGATTCTCCCAGGGCACTAGATATTATATCTCATTACTAACAGTGCTATTCACCTGGGATTCCAGTCAGAATAGCTGAGCACTTAAGCAATTTGCTTCTCTCGCATTCCCTTTCTGGGATTGATTGGGTTTATTCTCCCCAAGCACCTCTTTAATGTCAAACACATAATGTATTGACCTCCGTTTCCATGGAAAATGTTCATCTAAACTGTAAACATATTGCACTTAGCAGCATGTGCACTAAACAATGACGTAGATTGAGAGTCAGACACCCACATGTTTTTATGGACAGTATACTTTGTATTACACTGTCTATTTGATGAGTGATTTGAAAATAGCACCGGATGTTTTGTTGGTGTTAACAAGCCATTTACAACAGAGAACACTCACACCTCCAGTAGGAATCATACAGTATTACCCATATTGGAGTGTAATGACTGGTGGTTTGGTGCAATGTACCCCTGGCCAGAGCTCTCAGTAGGCAGTAGTGCTGCAGTCCTCAACTCCTCATCGAGTCAGTTGACGCAGCACTCCATGGGTTTAAAGTTGAAGATGGTTTCTTTTAGAAAACGGTTTAGATGGTAACAGTTTACTGCTAATGAGTCCACTGCCGCCATGTAAAGAAATGAGAGCCTGACCATCACTACCTCTGCAGAGCCAGTCAAACTGCACTGCTGTATAGGTGCAAACTGTATATTCAGAAGCAGTGAAATATTACCTTTAATTTACAGTAACAATGTGTTCTATCTGAGATCCAAACTGTAACTGCGCCCAGGTTAAAGTCCTGATTAAATGCATAAATGTTCAAAGTTATCGCTGCCCCACTCTCTACACAGCTGAAGAGCTTAACTTGTCTAGGATAGGGGGCAGCATTTGGAATTTTGGATGATAAGCATGCCCAAATTCAACTGCCTGCTACTCATCCCCAGAAGATAAGTGTCACGCCCTGGTCTTAGTATTTTGTGTTTTCTTTATTATTTTGGTCAGGCCAGGGTGTGACATGGGTTTATTATGTGGTGTGTTTTGTCTTGGGGTTTTAGTAGGTATTGGGATTGTGGCTTAGTAGGGTTATCTAGAAAAGTCTATGGTTGCCTGAAGTGGTTCTCAATCAGAGGCAGGTGTTTATCGCTGTCTCTGATTGTGAACCATATTTAGGCGGCCATATTCTTTGAGTGTTTGGTGGGTGATTGTTCCTGTTCCTGTCTCTGTGTTAGTTTGCACCAGTTTAGGCTGCTTCGGTTTTCACGTTACGTTTCTTGTTTTTGTATTGTTTGTGTTTCATCTTCATTAAAGATGTATCGAATTAACCACGCTGCATTTTGGTCCGCCTCTCCTTCGATGGAAGAAAACCGTAACAATAAGATTAGCATATTATTAGTAGATTTGGATAGAAAACACTCTGACGTTTCTAAAACTGTTTGAATCATGTCTGTGAGTATAACAGAACTTATGTACAGTAACAGGCGAAACCCTGAGGACAAAACATTCAGATAAAAAAAATGTGAGGTCACTCCCTTTTCAATGAACTTTCATTGGGAATCCAGATTTCTAAGGGACTTGCTTGCAGTTCCTACCACTTCCACTGGATGTCACCAGTCTTTAGAAATTGGTTGAGGTTATTCCTTTGTGTAATGAAGAAGTACGGCCATCTTGAACGAGGGTCACTTCATGTGTACTGTTTGATAGAGGCGCATGACCAGAAAGCATGCGTCAGTTTGTTTTCTTCCTGCATTAAACACAGATCATCCCATCTTCAATTTGATCAATTATTTACTTTAAAAAATACCTAAAGTTGTATTACAAAAGTAGTTTGAAATGTTTTGGAAAAGTTTACAGGTAACTTTTGAGATATTTTGTAGTCACGTTGCGCAAATTGGAACCGGTGTTTTTCTGGAACAAACGCGCCAAATAAATGGAAATTTTGGATATATATGGACGGAATTAATCGAACAAAGGGACCATTTATGATGTTTATGGGACATATTGGAGTGCCAACAGAAGAAGCTCGTCAAAGGCATGATTTATATTTTTATTTCTGCGTTTTGTGTCGTGCCTGCAGAGTTGAAATATGTTTTCTCTCTTTTGTTTATGGAGGTGCTATCCTCAGATAATAGCATCGTTTGCTTTCGCTGAAAAGCCATTTTGAAATCTGACATGTTGGCTGGATTCACAACACATGTAGCTTTAATTTTGTATCTTACGTGTGATTTCATGAAAGTTAGATTTTTATAGGAATTTATTTATTTGAATTTGGCGCTCTGCATTTTCTCTGACTTTTGGCCAGGTGGGACGCTACCGTCCAACATATCCCAGAGAGGATTAATAACTTAAATCATGACTGTGTAGTCATGAGGAAATGCATTTCTTCCGCCTCTGTTGCCACGTGGACACTAAACTGTCACAGGATATTTCACTGTATTCTTTTTGGAAGGATATTCATTTTGACACTTTTGAAATAACTTTCCACAAAAAAAATATAGACTATTCACAAACTTCCACTTTTCATTTTCATGGATTATGATTTTTGTGTTCCTGTGAGATGAATGTTCTGTTTATGCAGTGGTCATGTTTTGAATTCTGCGTCAAAGGTCCTTTTATTGTCTCCCGATATTCAGAGGTTACTGCTCTGGTATGTGCCCTACATTCTAAGCACCTCACACAATAATGGCTTATGTCAAAGCTTGGATCGATTCCACCAGGCTTTGCAGAGAAAAAAATGTAAAAAACACTATCACTGTTCTGGCAGCTTGGCAGCCATGGAAATGGGTGTTGTTCTCTCTGTGCTCTCTCTCTCTCTCACCCTCTGTCTCTCTCTCTCCATCTCCTTCTATCTTTCTCCCTCTGACAATAATTATTGCGGTAGGGGCAGCACACAGACATCTGCACAGGAAGTGTGGTTGAAGATACCACTTCAAGCTAATTAAATATGTATCTTACATTAATTAGTAACTATCAATTTGCAAGTACAAAATCCCCCTTGTTCTGATTTGACAGTGCACCTGCACTTAATTATGCTATGAAGAGAGGTCCTGACCAGGTTCATGCAAATCGACTGTGTCTAGTCTTCAGAGAGGCCCTCCATTATACTGTCTCTTCCAGCAGCATGGCGCAAAACGACTCTGGAGCATGCTGCTCCTTCAATGCTCCTCTCCTCGGCACTTCTCCACCGTCCATCTGAGGAGACAGCGTTTTCCCTCCCTGCCCCCTCCTCTCCCTCCCTCTTTCTTTCAATCCTTCACCCCAGGCAGGCACCTTCTCAGCCGTCACAGGAGCAGGGCAGCTGTTCAGACTAGACCAACTACCTCCTGCTTTACAGGGATGCCAAACTCTACTATGGATATGCAAAAAAGGCTCTTTTAACTTATGATAGTACAGTAGTAAATATAGAGATATAAGGAGATGATAGTGGACTACAGGAAAAGGAGGAACGAGCACGCCACCATTCTCATCGACGGAGCGGTAGTGGAGCAGGTTGAGAGCTTCAAGATCCTTGGTGTCCACATCACCAACAAACTGACATGGTCCGAGCACACCAAGACAGTCCTGAAGAAGGCACGACAAAACCTATTCCCCTTCAGGAGACTGAAAACATTTAGCATGGGACCTCAGATCCTCAAAAATGTTTTACTGCTGCACCATCTAGAGCATCCTGACCGGTTGCATCACTGCATAGTATGGCAACTGCTCGGCCTCCAACGGCAGGGCAATACAGAGGGTAGTGCGTACGGCCCAGTACATCACCGGGGCCAAGCTTCCTGCTATCCAGGACCTCTACACTAGGCAGTGTCAGAGGAAGGCCCTAAAAATGGTTAAAGACTCCAGCCACCCTAGTCATAGACTGTTCTCTCTGCTACCGCACGGCAAGCGGTGCTGGGGCGCCAAGTCTAGGTCCAAGAGGCTTCTAAACAGCTTCTACCCCCAAGCCTTAAGAATCTTGAACATCTAGTCTAATGGCTACCCAGACTATTTCCATTGCCCCCCCTCTTCTATGCTGCTTCTACTCTGTTATTATCTATGCATAGTCACTTTAACTTAAGAACTTCACTTCATACAGTTACACATAGGCTTCATTACAACATTTTATTTAGGGAGTCTGGCAATGACATTTCAGCTGGAGCTTTTGTCGCGAGTGGCATGTTAATGACCGATCAGTATCTCAATGCATTTTTTTCATCTAAATTACTATAGATTTTGCAGTTTGCAGACACAATCAACCTGATACCCCAAATAAACAATTTTGGAGAAGCCTAAATCAATTACGGGCACGGTTGACCACCCCCCTCCCTCCCAGCACTCAATCTTCTGGCGTTCTTTAGCCTGGATCTCCTGGATTCACTCTTACAAACAAACAATAACGTCACCTAAGAGTACACTGTAGCTTAAAATGAAACCATTTTCTGTCGAAATTAGAACAATTGTAATATCTGAAAATGTAGCTAGCTATCTTACTTGTATACATCATCGTGCATAGACGTGTCTCCCTGTCAGGAATGCCACGTCACGGTTCCCCTTGTTTGAAGATGTAATCCAGAGACAGGTGTTTCCTCCATGTCTTTAGCTATCATCATCTAATTCCACTGATTTCAAAACTTGATCCTCCAGAAAGTGGACAGCCACACTTATGCAGCTCCACTACACAATACATTTTTTTAAAAGACTAATTTCACAGGATAACCAACACAGACTGACTAGCTTCTATGGCACACCAATCCGAACTCCTCTCTCTGCATGTCCAGCCCACTCATAATCTCAGCCAGTCATGGCTATGTGAAGGTTGATAACGTTTTCTGTGGCTTAATTAACAAGGCTTGTAATTTAACAATTTTATTCATATTTACAGATAGCATACAAGTTTGTTATTAATAAGGCACATGAAAGCTCACATGTTCAAGAAGGCATTTCTGCCCAAAAACGCATTTTGATAAAAAAATATTTTTTACGTTCAAACAGCTCTCCTGTGAAGTAGTGACTTGGACATATGCCTAGTTTTCTGAATTGGGTCACATATAGCTTTACAGTTCATCAGTACAAATCAGTACAAATCATCCCTTCCATTCATCTAGATACCAACTGTGGTCACCTTCAGCATATCCTCGAGAGAAGACAGACCAGAACACCAGTTTAGTTTAGGGCATTTCTGATTCAGGAAATCGAGACAAATGATTCGCTCTATGACAAATTATTCACTGTATAACTCATCAATCTACATACAGTACCCCATAATGACAAAGCAAAAACTTGCTTTTAGAAATATCACATTTATATAAGTATTCAGATACTTTACTCAGTACTTTGTTGAAGCACCTTTGGCAGCGATTACAGCCTCGAGTCTTCTTAGGTACAAGCTTGGCACACCTGTATTTGGGAAGATCCTCCCATTACTCTCTGCAGATCCTCTCAAGCTCTGTCAGGTTGGCTGAGGAGCGTCGCTGCACAGCTATTTTCAGGTCTCACCAGAGATAATCGATCAGGTTCAAGTCTGGGCTCTGGCTGAAGCCAGTTCTGCATTGCCTTAGCTGTGTGCTTACGATCATTGTCCTGTTGGAGAGTGAACCTTCGTCCCAGTCTGAGGTCCTGAGCGCTCTGGTGCAGGTTTTCATCAAGAATCTTTCTGTACTTTGCTCAGTTCATCTTTCCCTCAATCCTGACTAGTCTCCCAGTCCCTGCCACTGAAAAACATCCCCACAGCATGATGCTGCCACCACCATGCTTCACTGTAGGGATGGTGCCAGGTTTCCTCCAGACGTGACACTTGGCATTCAGGTCAAAGAGTGCAATGTTGGTTTCATCAGACCAGATAATCTTGTTTTCATAGTCTGAGAGTCTTTAGGTGCCTTTTGGCAAACTCCAAACGGCTGTCATGTGCCTTTTACTGAGGATTGGCTTCCGTCTGGCCACTGTACCATAAAGGCCTAATTGGTGGAGTTCTACAGAGATGGTTGACTTTCTGGAAGGTTCTTCCATCTCCACAGAGGAACTCTAGAGCTCTGTCAGAGTGAGCATTGGGTTCTTGGTCTCCTCCCTCATCAAGGCCCTTCTCTTCCGATTACTCAGTTTGGCCGGGCGCCAGCTCTATGAAGAGTCTTGGTGGTTCCAAACTTCTTCAATTTAAGAATTATGGAGGCCACTGTGTTCTTTGGGGACCTTCAATGCTGCAGAAATATTTTGGTACACTTCCCCAGATCTGTGCCTTGACACATTCCTGTCTCGGAACTCTATGGACAATTCCTTCGTCTCATGGCTTGGTCTTTGCTCTTACGTGCAATGTCAACTGTGGGACCTTATATAGACAGGTGTGTGCCTTTACAAATCATGTCCAATCAATTGAATTTACCACAGGTGGACTACATTCAAGTTGTAGAAACATCTCAAAGATGATCAATGGAAACAGAATGCACCTGAGCTCAATTTCGAGTTTCATTGCAAAGGGTCTGAACACTTATGTCAAGGTATTTCTGTTTTTAAAATTTCTATAAACATTTTTCACTTTTTCATTATGGAGTGTTGTCTGTAGATTGCTGAGGATTTTAAAAAAAATGTAATTCATTTTAGGTTAAGGTTGTAACATAACAAAATGTGGAAAAAGTCAAAGGGTCTGATTACTTTCCGAAGGCACTATATACTCCCCCATCATATGGTGACCTCAACACACCTCCAGGCTGTGTAAGGGCTATTTGACCAAGAAGGAGAATGGAGGAATGCTGCATCAGATGACCTGGCCTCCACAATCTCCTCAAGTTTGACAGCAGAGTGAAGGAAAAATAGCCAACAAGTGCTCAGCATATGTGGGAACTCCTTCAAGACTGTTGGAAAATAATTCCAGGTGAAGCTGGTTGAGAGAATGCTAAGGGTGTGCAAAGCTGTCATCACATTTACATGGATCTACTTCAATTCTGGACACAGTTCCACCTAAAGGAAACAGATTATTGTTTTAGATTACATTACCTTCTTACTTAAATCACTGGTATATTCAAACAATCAAATTGAGAAATAGTAATTGGAAATTAACAAAAACGTGTCTTGTTCAATTATTCATACCTCTGTCCCAAATGTACCACTATGTCCCTTACAGCCTGTTTGAGTTCAGTGAGTACAGGTGGTATGCATTTGTTCACAGGAAACTTATCTATGACCCAATGCTCAATCCCTCTGTTCGTCATGTGACCTTGTTTAGAAACCTCAGCATCTTCAAATAACTAAAATACTGCATTATTAGGGTGCTATCTGAATGATACGACTATTACCATGACCTTTGTTACTTTCACTAGTCTCCATATCTGTTTCCTTCAACTAGGACTCTCAAGACCCTCCCAATCACTACTGCTAATACACACTGATCACTCTTAAACAGTGTTATTCTTTCACCCCTATTGCAAGGTTTAAAACAAAACAAAACAAACACGATAACTTTCTCCATATTGGAAGGCAATTGTTTTCATTTTAGTCTACCGTAACAATGTCACTCTTGTTATTGATTACCAATTTCTGTTTGATATTAACTTTTTGCTTCACACTTAATGTCTATTATTTTAAGTTTAACATGTAATGTGCCGAACTTACAAAATGCATTGTCCAGTTCAGAAGGGAAGAGAAACTTTCTGGAATCAACATGTATTATCACCGGGCTGGCACTGTCTGTCAGTCCCCTATAGATGGCGTGCTCTGTACATAGTCTCTACATAGCAAGTTAAACTACTCTAGAAACCCATTATACATGCATACATTGTTACTTTATCAAATCTAGTAACCCATTATACTATTCATTTTTCTTAATACTTCTTACACCACTTATGTACATCTACATGTGGGTGTGCAAGTTGTATTATTTTTTTCCATTGATACTTCATCAAATCCCTAGTAACCCATTATACTCTTCTTCACAAATTCCTCTTTACAAAAATGTTCTATTTAACAGCATATTCGGGAATAGTAATTTCTCCTTTCATATCTCTACATACATAACAACGTTATAAATAAATCTTCACTGATGAGACATATTATCCTCATTTGATCTCTAATAAGACATGTTATCCACGTTACTAATGAGACGTGTTATCCACGTTACTAATGAGACGTGTTATCTTCTACCTGTTGATCCGACAGGCGGTGGTGGACAGAACCATAGATAATGTTACATATAAAATAAAACTCAGCTCACACAGAACTGGTTGGTGTATTCATTCAGATGCGCACACCGGAGCTAGTCCCCTGACAGCTCTCATTCACTCAGTACTTCATAGAAATAATACCTCTTATCTATATTTCAATCCTCTTTTTATCCACATTTCAATAAGTTTTCAACTTTTTAGTATCATAATTTCAATCAGCTTAACACATCCTTTCCATACTCACACATTCACTTAGTACTATTCCCAGACACTCTCAGTAATCACCATTATTACTACATGTGCATCTTCAAATATTATTTTGTCGTTACTTCCTATGCACCATATGTATCTTCAACAGTTCTCTTGACGCTACTTCCCATACATATGAAATAACACCCCGTGCTCAATAACACCTTGTGCTATTTGTTGTAGCTGCAGACCACTTAGACACTTCTTCACTAAATGCCTACAGACAGCTGTCAGCGGGGCTTTCCATGGTACCATTACCCCCCCTCGCTCTAGTCTAAACACCATAAGACTATGGGTACCTTTTTTATTGTTAAGTTTTGTTGGTTTTATGATGTTTTTATTTTAATACAAATTCATTTAAATGTACTTACTGAAATTCAGTTGCTGTGTCCTTCAATTGTTCACAGATGATGTGTCTCCTCCTGGGCAGCTCACAGTAAGGGTCTGGTCTGTGCGGGTCCTCGTATTTTGGTCAGACGGGAATTTCCCTCGCACTTCATAAAATGCACTACCGGTGAAATTGGAGGGCATGCAATTCAAATAAATATTTGTAATATTAAACAATCATGAACATACAAGTGTTTTATCATTTAAAAGCTTAACTTCTTGTTAATCTAACTGCGTTGTCAGATTTCAAAAAGGCTTTACGGGAAAAGCATACCATGCGATTGTCTGAGGACGGCGCCCCGCATCAACATTCAACCAGCACAGGCATCACAAAATCACAAATAGCGATTAAATAAATCACCTACCTTTGAAGATCTTCCTCTGTTTGCAATCCCACGGGTCCCAGCTACAAGATGAAGGGTCGTTTTGTTCCATAAAGTCCTTCTTTATATCCCAAAAAGTCTGTTTAGTTGACACCATTGATTTCAGTAATCCACTCGTTCAACATGCCGCCAAAGAGTCCAAAAAGCTACTGCTAAATTTCATCCAAACAAGTCAAACGATGTTTCTATTTAATCCTCTAAAATCATCTATAATGTAAATAAACTATAATATTTCATTTAAAAAGTTGTATGTTCAATAGGAAAGGAAAATTCTTAAGCGCGCGCCCTCTCCATCACGTGCCAAAAGACTGATCTTCTTCAGGTGGTCTCCTAACAAACTCCAAATACTTGAATAACAACTGTTGACATCTAGTGGAAGCCATAGGAATTGCAATCTGGGAGACATATGTACATAGAAACAATAGGTTTCAATAAGAGTCTGGGAGCTCAAAAAAAACATTCTGGTCGGATTTTCGCCTGCCATATCAATTTTGTTATAGTCTCAGACATGATTTTAACAGTTTTACTTCAAAGTGTTTTCTATCCAATGCTATCAGTTATATGCATATCCTGGCTTCTGGGCCTGAGTAACAGTACTTTGGCACATCAGTCAGGTGGAAATTCAGGAAACTAGACCATATCCCAGAAAGTTTCACCGGCCCACTTAACCCAGAAGCTGCACCAATGTGTCAGAGAAAATAAACACCATTCAACTGACGACCAAGGTCAGCCTGCACACACCTGGCCCACCACAAGGAGTCGCTAGAATGCAATGAGCCAAGTAAAGCCCTGATGGCCAAATCCGGATGATGCTGGGCCAATTGTGTGCCGACCTATGGGACTCCCGGTCACGGCTAATTGTGATACGGTCTGGGATCGAACCCGAACTCTGTAGTGACGCCTGAAGCGCCTTCGATCACTGCACCACTCATTAATTTGTCATTAAAGTTTTGGTTCATGCATGTGATCAACCAATTCCTCACAAGGCTTCTTCTCCAAGCTAAGACCTCAAAACAAGGTTCTGGGTATACTGGCAAATTGCAGATACTGATGGTGAGGATTCCTCCCAGGCAGATTCAATCAGTCACTTGCAGGAACACAGAAATTGGTTATTAGAAAAGCACAAACATAGAACACAGAGATTGGTTATAGAATGCACAAACATAAAATGTTCCATTACACACTGCTCAACACAAAACAAATTGGGCTACTAAAAAGATTAAAATATAAAGTCAAATAAGAAAGCCCGAAATCAAAGGAACTGATATTTCTCCACTATCATTCACCAGGAAGCCCTGTGTAAAAATGTGTTGAAGTTCAAACATGTCAAAGTTGTGAACAAAGTTGTGAAGGGGCTTAACCATCGTCAAAGGGGCAAAGGGGCTTAACCATCGTCAGTTAATTTAGCTGCTCAATGACACAGAAACAGAGCACCAGGACTTGTTATATAACTCAAATGTGCGCTGGCTAAGCCTGGGGAAAGTCTTCAGCTGTGTGTGGGAGCTGAGAAGGGAGATTGGTACGTTACTGGATTTGGTTGGTAAAGCTGACAACTTCGCCGAGTTACAAGACGCAGACAGTCTGATCAACTTTGCTTTTGGTGTGGACATAGTCGGACATCGGAACTATCTAAGCGTGAAGCTCCAGTAAAAGGGTGTTTTTGTGCATGAACTGTATTCCAACACAAAAGGGTTGGAAGGACAAACCTATGTTGTTCTCCAGACAAATGAGCAACAGGTGTATGGCAAGAGTAGACTCACCCAGGAAACTCCAATTCCCTTTTGAGTTGAACTAAATCAGAGGACCGCCCATGAGCCCAGTTAGGGTCAGGCATCCTGGGACAGCCCCTTTCTGCAATTCCGAATAAAACCCAACTTTGAGAAATTCTAAGTAGACCATGTTTCTCTCAATCACGGGAGGACAAAGGTTGCAGACCATTGCTGAATCTTTTAACCATACCACGTAGTTAAACTCTTAGACTATCGATACCAACAGAATAAGAAGAAGTCTTTGATATTAATCTAGTCTGCAGCTAGGAATTCGGTACCATTGAACGCGAAGACCGACAACCGCCGAAAAATCCATTCTACAACAACATGAATGAATGTCGCTCTGAACTATCCCCTCTAACGAGAGAGAGAGAGAGAGAATGACAATTCTACAAAAGAAACAAACTTTTCAACAGTGATCAAGACGACACACTGAGCGTAAACACAGTATATATATTTATTGTAATTGTTCCCGAATGAGTGAGCCTTCATGTGCAAAGGATTAGCATTTCAATTAACACTTCCCTTTTGTCTAACAAGCCACCATGCCAGTTTAGCCCACTAGGGCACATTTCCCTATCATTTCTTGTAACCATATTTACTCTGTTTGTTTGTGTGTGCACTTCTGTGATTGTTTAGTTAGTTCATAAATAAATGATTTAAGACAATTGATGTATGGATGACTCATAGTGAAGACTGGTTTCGTGCAGATAACCAACAATTTACGATGTTTGGAATGAGACTAACGTGAGGTAAAGTAAATAATTAATTAATTCGAATACTACTTGATCAGAATATCTCAAAACATCTGAAAAGTTATTAGGAAATTATAACTTTGTAATCTGAATATTTTCCTTGGTGCCCCGACTTCCTAGTTAATTACAGTTACATGATTAATCAGTTTAATCGCGTAATACTAATTACAGAGAATCTTTGATAAAAACTAAAAGTCTTCATTTAATGATAGTAAAGACATGACAGCATCCTTACCTGCTGATCTATAAATTACATCTCCGTAATCTAGCATGGGTAGGATGGTCATCTTAATCAGGGTTAGTTTGGCAGCTGAGGTGAAAGAGGAGCGATTACAATAGAGGAAACTATTTTAGTAACTTTAGTCTGAAGCTTTTATATGTGCTGAGAGAAGGACAGTGTGCCACGTAGCCATACTCCCAAGTACCTCAAAGTACTCTAAACCCTCAGAGGTAGTAATCACACCTGCAGGGAGAGGGGCATTCTTCTTACCCAACCACATTACCTTTCTTTTGGAGGTGTTCAGAACAAGGTTAAGGGCAGAGAAAGCTTGTTGGACACTAAGAAATATTTGTCGTAGAGCATTTATCACAAAATCTAGGGACCAGCTGAGTATTAGACAATCATCTGCATATAAATGGATGAGATAGCTCAGGCAGTAGGAAGCTATGTTGTTGATGTAAATTGAGAAGAGCGTGGGCCCTATGATCGAGCCTTAGTGTACACCCTTGGTGACAGTGGCTGAGACAGAAGATGTTCTGACTTTTTATATTGCACTCTTTGAGAGAGGTAGTTAGCAAACCAGTCCAAAATCCCCTAAGAGACACCAATACTCCATAGCCGGCTCACAAGAACAGAATGGTCTACCATATCAAAAGCTTTGTCCAAGTCAATAAAAATGGCAGCACAACATTGCTTAGAATCAAGAGCAATGGTGACATCATTTAGGACCTTTAAGGTTGCAGTGACACATCCATAACCTAAGTGGAAACCAGATTGTGACCAGAGATAATACTATAGATATCAAGAAAGCGAGTCAGTTGATTAACTGGGCAAAATAGAAATAGGCCTATAACAGTTAGGAACAGCTTGATCTCCCCCTTTAAATAAAGGATGAACTGTGGCTGCCTTCCAAGCAATGGGAAACTCCCCAGAGAGGAGAGACAAGGTTAAAAAAGGTCAGAGATAGGCTTGGTTGATGATTGGGGCAGCAATCTTAAAGAATAAACTGACCCAGATGTTGTTTTGGGGTCACGTTTAACCCTTTTTTTGTTACTACATGATTCCATATGTAGAAAATAGTACAAATAAAGAAAAACCCTTGAATGAGTAGGTGTGTCCAAACTTTTGACTGGTACTGTATATAATTAAGATTATTTTGCTCAGAAAAGTTGGGGGGCCAAACAAAACCAATTGGGGAACCCTGGAATAGACTAAAAGGGAAACATAAAAGCTGTACATTGATAACCAACTGTTTCAAAACACCAAGACTTCTCCATGGCTATTCTAAATGATATAACATTCTCATAGAAGGGTTGAATAATGGAAACCCAACACTATCCATGGTAGGGATTGTAATAATTAAAGAAATACAACAATTGATAAAGAAATAAACTATGAAGACACTATATTGTTCAAGTTAGGGAATGTTGTAAAATAATTTGTATTCAATTGTGTATTTAAAGTATTTAGATACATTTAGATGTTAAATAGATAACAGACAGCATTAGAAGAAGGAACATTTATGAAATAATGAATGTCAAATATAAGGAACTGGAACATACTCAAAAGTCTGAAATTAAGCAGGAATCAACACAGTAGAGATAAAAACACAGCAAATGGAGGACATAGAAGGCACATTATGTGAGGGTGTATACAGTATATGGGAGGAGTGTGGGTGTGTTGGAAGATGGAGTGCCTGTATGTTTGTGTGCTTGGAAAATTGTAATGAGTGAAAAAGGAAAATGTTTGCAAATGCCAGAGCCCATGTGTTTCTGCGAGCAGGAGTTGCGACAGAGAGGGAGTCTTACTTTTTGCACAGATATGGGATATACAGTTTTAAATCAATTACAAATATATCATTTTTTAAAATCCTGTCATGATGGAACAGTCCCTAACCCTATTTCCTAGACACCCACTACGGAGCGACCCACCCACTAAGGAGAGGTCCTTATCCATTTTAAAAGGCCTACTGCAAGTAGCCTACTCAGTCAAGACAGAAAGATAAATGCGGTCAGAGACCCACTAAAGCAGCAACACCCTCTTAAGTGTCTGAGCCTGCCTGGCAGGGTTGGTCCAACAAAGTCAAAGTCCCCAGATGGGTGAGCATAATATACAAGGAATTTTTCAAAGCTGCTAATGAAAACCTTGACGACCTTATACCTAGCCGGTGGAAAGTCCAGTGGAGTATCCCCACCCAGGTAGTGACAGAGCTGGCAACATTGACTGCAGTAACCCAAGTGGAGAGGGTCACACTCATACAATCAGGTGGGGAGGGGGGGAGGGTAAATGATTGGGGCCCTGGAGGCACAAAATAATCAAATGGTCTGACTGCAGCGGTGCTTAGCAAGTATGGTTAGTAAGTATGGCACCAGCGTGTGTGTGTCTGAGGGAAGGAGGTTATCCAAGCTCCACCAGCTAAGCTTAGACCTTAGTTAATCAAATCTCCCCACACCTGCTCATTTTTGCATGCCTTCTCAAACAGCTACAACTGTATACACATTCACACATCAAGTCTTCCCTTGAGTCGGGCTTGGGTATGGAACAACTGTTGAACATATGGTTTTGTACAGTGTGTGTGTGAGTGTGTGAGTGTGTGTGTGTGTGTGTACACACATGTTTAACTATTCTTGTGGGGCACATTTCGCACTGCATTAAGTAAGTCTGAATACCAACTACTGAGAAGTGGGTAGGAAAGGCTGAATCAGGCCCTTACTACACTGCTGGAGCTAGGAACATAAGCATTTCGCTGCACTTGCTTTAACATCTACTAATCTCTGTATGCGACAAATACATTTTGATTTGACACACTAACACACTCTACACACACCCATATTGTAATATTGTTATAGTGTAGTAGTGTACATTTTGTATTGTAAATTTTTTAAATTGGAGTAAAGATGTAATAATGTCTTATAATGTCAATAATGTATTGCTTTATTTATGATGTGGGCTGTTGTGTTTTTGTTGTGATGTAATTGTTTTAATCCTGTTTGGACCGAAGAAAGAGTAATGGGGATCCTATTAAATACACATAAAAAGTGAATGTTTTGCAAGTGCCTGGGTTAATTATTTAACTTTGTCTCTTATTAATTTTCTCAACATTGTAAAATGCCACATTTCAGTAATTCGGAGTTATGTAAACAATACATTTAAAAGATTAATTTTACGACTGTAAAGCCGTCAGATTATAGAAGTGAGTAAATCAACATAATTTATAAACGAGGACTGAAGCAACAATTGTCATGACTTCCGGCTCCTGTCCCTGTTCGGGCGGCGCTCGGTGGTCGTCGTCACTGGTCTACTAGCTGCCACCGAATCCTTTTCTTTTCTGTTGGTTTTGTCTTCATTGTTTTGACCTGTACCTTATTTGTTGGTAATTCAGGGCTATTTAAACTTCCAGGGCTCGCCTGCTTTTGTGCGGGCTTATTCCTGTGTCAGTGGTAGATTTTTGTTTTTATACACATTAATCCATTAGTCCATGCAACTTATTATGTCTTGTTAAGCACATTTTAACTCTTGAACTTATTTAGGCTTGCCATAACTGTCACGTTCTGACCTTTATTTCCTTTGTTTTGTCTTTATTTAGTATGGTCAGGGCGTGAGTTGGGGTGGGCAGTCTGTGTGTTTTTCAATGTTGGGGTTTTGAGTTCAGCCTAGTATGGTTCTCAATCAGAGGCAGGTGTCGTTAGTTGTCTCTGATTGAGAATCATACTTAGGTAGCCTGGGTTTTGAGTTGTGGGTGTTTGTTTCCGTGTGAGTGTTTGTTGCCACACGGTACTGTTTCGGTTTCGTTCATGTTCACGTTTATTTTTTGTATTTCATAGTGTTCAGTTTGTCTTAAAATAAACGTTATGGATACTTACCACGCTGCACATTGGTCCTCCGATCCTTCTCGCTACTCCTCAGAAGAGGAGGAAGAATGCCGTTACAATAACAAAAGGGTTGAATACTTTTCAGCTTTTCATTTTTTATTAATTTGTAAACATTTCTATAAACATAATTCCACTTTGACATGATGGGGTATTCTGTGTAGATCAGTGACACACAATCTCAATTTAATCCATTTTAAATTCAGGCTGTCAAACAACAACATTTGGAAAAATCATGGGGTGTGAATACTTTCTGACGGCGCTGTATAGGGAAAGATACATGTCTCTCTTTTGGACTGTAGTCTCTCGCTATTAGTAAATCAATATAGATGTAGAATTTTAATTTGATCACTCTGTTGCAGTAGAACTTTCCTGCAAGAAAGGAAAAAATGTCAAACTTGCAGTGTATTTGAGGTTTAGAACGTTTTCTGAAGTTTGTAATTTCTACTTAGAGAGATTTCAGACTTGATTTTCTGCTACAAAAAAATGTATCAACCCCAACATAAATGTCCTTTAATTATAATCCACATAATAATGAACATGTCTTGTTGCTGCAAGAGTATTTTCCTGCTCTATAAAACTAGCTCAAATGAATATGCTACATCTGTACACATCCTTAGAAGGGGTGGTTAAAATCTAAACGACTGCTGAAATCTCCATCACAGCAAATTACATTTAAGCAATGTCTTATTCTCTCTTTTGGGCTAATTAAGTTATTTTCCATAGTAAACCAAGGCAAGGCACCTGTTAATGTTCTTTAATTTGCAAAGATAATTACAAGGCTCCACTTAACATGTCAACAAATGCTTCCAGTCTGTCAAGACTGGTAATGCACAGAGGTAATTATTTGACTCATAGATATGCTATATGTATGCAGATTGTTGATGTAAGCATAGGACATTTTAGTTTGATTAAAACTCCCTACAGTATTTGGGAAATAACAATGCTTGCATACTGTATGATGCTTATGCCTACTTTCTGAAGAGAAATTAATTGAGGCTACTACAGCTTGTGCCACCAAGATCATATGAAGTACCAGAACATACTTCATAACGTACTTCGTGCTTCACTAGAACGTTATTATCTTAGACACAAATCAGACTGTCTTTGTTGAGGAGAACTGATTGAGGCTGGGAGATTTAGCAGGCGTGATGATTTTAATGACGTACAGTATTAATTAAAATGTTGCTCACAGCATCTCTGGAGGTGTGGTTCCTGTCAGATTTGTCGTGCTGAGTTAGTGCTGGTGCTGAATGTGAACAGCCCATATGGCCTGTCTGTTTGACAGAACTGTAACCCAGAACAGATGTGCTCTCCCATGATGTTGTAGTATACTCAGTCAGACCTGTGTTTTCCCCTAAGCCACACAAAAACAACAACAAATAAGACTGTTACATTGCCCTTTAAATGTCTGAGCCCCTTCAACACTTGAATAGTTGACTTCTCCATAATGATATCAAAAGAGCATGGTATTGAATGTCTGGCTCACTGTTTCATTGAGAAAATTGAGTGAAAGCCATATCAAAATCCTAACAGTAACCAAGAGTAAAATAGTTTTTCTCAATGTCACATATTTGCATATTGATATAGTGGATGGCACTCAGCAGTACCATGGATTCCAAGAGAGAGGACATGACTGTTTGGACTGGTTGTCTGGATGTCCAGATGCTTTGCCTTCAAACTGAAATCTCACTTTGTCACCGAGACAAATGATAGACAGATTGTGCAGCTAGATTCCATGTGGTGATTTAGAGGGTTATCTTGCCCTGTCTGTAATGCGCTATACAGCTTATGTAACCCGTGTGAAATGGCTAGCTAGTTAGCGGCGTGCACACTAATAGCGTTTCAATCGTTGATGTCACTCGCTCTGAGACCTTGAAGTAGTTGTTCCCTTGCTCTGCAAGGGCACAGATTTTGTGCAGCGATAGGTAACGATGCTTCGTGGGAGATAGTTGTTGACGTGTGCAGAGAGTCCCTGGTTTGAGGCCAGGTAGGGGTGGGGTGAGGGACGGAAGCAAAACTGTTAGATTGATGCTGTTGATCCATGATTGCTGTGAAAAAGGAAGAGGTCAAAAGGGGGTGAGTGTATCCGGTGTGAAATGGCTAGCTAGTTAGTGGGGTGTGTGCTAATAGTGATTAAATTGGTGACGTCACTCACACTGAGACCTTGAAGTAGTTGTTCCCCTTGCTCAGCAAGGACTGTGGCTTTTGTGGAGCGATAGGTAGCGATGCTTCGTGGGAGATGTGTGCAGAGGGTCCCTGGTTCGAGCCCAGCTAGGGTTGAGGACAGGAACGGAAGCAATACTGTTACACTTATATAGAGCATACATAGCATACACATGATAAAATGACAGTAATTCATACTCTATGGAAAAACAACTTCATAAGAACATGCCTGAATGCTAATGATCAGATTTCAAATATGGACCTGGCACTCACGTGCGTGGAATTCAGCTATGTGGGGAACTGATTGTTCATATAGACAGAAATGAACTATTCTGTGAATTGTTTACCTTCCCTTCCAACCTGGTTATGGCATCCCTTTGCTGCATTCAGGTTTGAAGAAGGAAGTTACTGTGATGTCACACACCAGGGTTCCTTGTGCAAACAATAAAAGAGAGATTTTTTACATGCAAACATTAAATTGAGATCAATTGACACCCTTTACCATGGCACTTTGAGATTTATTTTAAACTGCAAAACCCTTACGCACCACTGAACTTTGTATACCAGGGTTGGCTAGTCACTCGTAGGCTCAGGCACTGGTATACTTTTATTTACAAAACCATTTAGGGTTTACTACCTTTTTATTTGGGCATTTTTATTGTTCAGAAATGTGGTGGGAACTCTCTTCGTTCGCTGGACTTTATCCTGCTAACTGTTCCAAATGTCCGAACTGAATTTGGTGAAAGGGGTTTTGGGTACTCTGCGCCAACGTCTTGGAACGCCTTACAAAATACTTTTAAACTGGGAGAACTTGTCCCGATTGGTATTTTTAAATCACTGATGAATTATCTTGAGAGTGATTCCCTGACCTGTCAATGTTTTTAATTTGCTGTTTTTGATTTTGTTATACTCTTGTGAATTCTATGGTTTTTACTAGATTACTTGTAGTCTTTCTTGTCTGTAATTTTTGTAATGACTTGATGCTGCCTATCTTGGCCAGGACGCTCTTGAAAAAGAGATTTTAAATCTCAATGAGCCGTTCCTGGTTAAATAAAGGTTAAGTAAATAATAAATCAAATAAATGATGAGGGTCTATAATGCCTGTCTAATTGTCTATCTACAGCAGCAGCGGTCTGCTGTCACCATAGTCTAATCCATCTCAGTTTGAAGTGAATGTCAATTCCTCCTTTATATATGCACATGCATAAACCTGGTAGAGTGGAGTGGCCAGTAATCACGGCATAGGGGCATAGGGGAGGAAGAATCTCTGCAGGCAAACACTGTGCTGTGGCACTAGTCTATCTGCAATAAGAGCAAGGTCCATAGAGTTTAATGGATGTCCCCTAGTGAAATGCCATCTGGAGAGAAGCAGGGGACTATGGATTAATCACTTGAGGAGTTGTCTCTAGCCTCAATTATGCATCCTGCATATATTTATTATTTGCTGTAAGCTTCTGAACAGGTGGAAGAATCATATTTTTACCTGTGGTGCTGCTGTTCTACACTGTAAAACCAAGTGTTTAGGATCTGAACCCATAACACTTTTCTGGAACACTTTTTAAACGCCTGAAGGATTTAGAATTGCAATTGAAATCCATCACAGTGTTTACATTTAAACACCAGAACATGTTCATTCACTGTAACATGTTTTAAAAGCAGGAACACATATTCAAAACAAGGCATTTAGGTTTTAAACACTAAGCACTGGGGTATTGTTTTAACACTGTAGGGTGTAAAACCGTATTTGCGTTTTTCCCAGCATGCCTTTCGAGTAAATGTGAGATACCCACCCACCCGTGACATAGAAATGGTTGTTGCATTCAATATTTTATATTCCTGAAACCTTCACAAAGTGACCCTTAATAAAGTAAACACTTTATGACTAGATATTATACATTTCACAAGGCCTTTAGTTATTGCCTAGCTTTTCTTGACACTGTAGTCTGAAAATCCTGGCTCATGGGCCACATCAGACCTGCACGTCACAATACGCTGGGTTGTGAAGTGATTAATAGTTCCTATCAGAATCCAGGCAGAGGGAAAATATCTAAATATCGGAATATTCTATCACCCACAACCTGCACTCAGAATGACTGCCATGTTAAAAGACGTTATAATCAAGGCTACCAAAACCATCTCAACTGGAACAACTATCTCATTACTGGGCGCAATAAATTACATATTTGATTAGTTTACAGATTGAATTAGTTTAGGAAAATGTAAGTTACAGTGCATTCAGAAAGTATTCAGACCACTTTTAGTTTTTCCATATTTTGTTATGTTATTATAAAATGGATTCTAAAAGCCTTATTCTAAAATGGATTCAATTGTTTTTTTTGCCCACTCATCAATTTACAAACAATACCCCATAATGACAAAGCAAAAAATAGGTTTTTAGAAATCTTTGCAAATGTATACAAAAAAAACTGAAAGTATTCTTGACTATAACGCTATGAGTTTGGCACACCTGTATTTGGTTAGTTTATTAGTTTATTAGTTAGTTTATTCCATTCTTCTCTGCAGATCCTCTCAAGCACTGTCAGGTTGGATGTGGAGCTTCGCTACCAGCTAATTTCAGGTCTCTCCAGAGATGTTCGATCGGGTTCAGGTCCGGGCTCTGGCTGGGCCACTCAAAGACATTCAGAGACTTGTCCCGAAACCACCCTTGTGCTGTCTTTGCTGTGTGCTTAGGGTCATTGTCCTGTTGGAAGGTGAACCTTTATCCCAGTCTGTGGTCCCGAGTGCTCTGGAGCAGGTTTTCATTAAGGGTCTCTCTGTACGTTGTCTCCTGACTAGTCTCCCAGTCCCTTCTGCTGAAAAACATCCCCACAGCACTCCCACCACCATGCTTCACCATAGGGATGGTTCCAGGTTTCCTCCAGATGTGATGCTTGGCATTCAGGCCAAAGAGTTCAGTCTTGGTTTCATCAGACCAGAGAATCTTGTTTCTCATGGTCTGAGAGTCCTTTGCATGCCATTTGGCAAACTACAAGCAGGCTGTCATGTGCCTTTTACTGAGGAGTGGCTTCCGTCTGGCCACTCTACCATAAAGGCCTAATTGGTGGAGTGCTGCAGAGATGGTTGTCCTTCTGGAAAGTTCTCCCATCTCCACAGAGGAACTCTGGAGCTCTGTCAGATTGACCATCGGGTTCTTGGTCACCGCCTGACCAAGGCTCTTCTCCCCTGATTGCTCAGTTTGGCCGGGCGGCCAGCTCTAGGAAGAGTCTTGGTGGTTCCAAACTTCTTCCATTTAAGAATTATGCAGGCCACTGTGTTCTTGGGGACCTTCAATGATTTCGTACCCTTTCCCAGATCTGTGCCTCGACAGCTCTAAGGACAATTCCTTCCACCTCATGGCTTGGTTTTTGCTCTGACATTTAATAAAAAATGTAATGTAATGTAATTTAACCTTTATTTAACTAGGCAAGTCAGTTAAGAACAAATTCTTATTTACAATGACAACCTACCCCGGCCAAACCCTCTTGCACTGAGATGCAGTGCCTTAGACTGCTGCACCACACGGGAGCCCAAATGAACTGACATGCACTGTCAACTGTGGGACCATACAGGTGTGCACCTGTCCAAAACATATCCAATCAATTGAAATTACCACAGGAGGACTGCAATTAAGTTGTAGAAACATCTCAAGGATGACCAATGGAAACAGGATGCACCTGAGCTCAATTTTGAGTCTCATAGAAAAGGGTCTGAACACATGTAAATATGATGTTTATATTTTTTGTATTTAAGAAATTTGCAAACATTTCTACTAACCTGTTTTCGCTCCGTCATTATGTGGTATTGTGTGTAGATTGATACATTTGTTATTTAATCCATTTTAGAATAAGGATGTAAAAAACAAAATGTGCAAAAAGGGATGGGGTGCACTGTATTTATCTTTGTATAGTATAAGGTAAATTCATCAATGGAAACATAAACTATGAAAAAAAATCTACCTGCAACAATGCATGCTGGGAAATATGATAGTGAGGCCCCTTTCACATATTTTTTTACTCTGAGAGAGTTAACAGAAATGAACTCAACACATTCTAGTAACAACACGCAATTGAAAATATTTCTTTAATCATAAACTCAGCAAAAAAAGAAATGTCCACTGCGTTTATTTTCAGTAAACATAACATGTGTAAATATTTGTATGAACATAACAAGATTCAACAACTGAGACATAAACTGAACAAGTTCCACAGACGTGTGACTAACATAAATGGAATAATGTGTCCCTAAACAAAGGGGGGGTCAATTAAAAAGTAAATGTCAGTATCTGGTGTGGCCACCAGCTGCATTAAGTTCTGCAGTGCATCTCCTCCTCATGGACTGCACCAGACTTGCCAGTTCTTGATGGGAGATGTAATCCCACTCTTCCACCAAGGCACCTGCAAGTTCCCAGACATTTCTGGAGGGAATGGCCCTAGCCCTCACCCTCCGATCCTACAGGTCCCAGACGTGCTCAATGGGATTGAGATCCGGGCTCTTCGCTGGCCATGGCAGACCACTGACATTCCTGTCTTGCAGGAAATCACGCACAGAATGATCAGTACGGCTGGTGGCATTGTCATGCTGGAGGGTCATGTCAGGATGAGCCTGCAGGAAGGGTACAACATGGAGGAGAGGAGGATGTCTTCCCTGTAATGCACAGCGTTGAGATTGCCTGCAATGACAACAAGCTCAGTCCGATGATGCTGTGACACACCGCCCCAGACCATGACGGACCCTCCACCTCTAAACTGATCCCGCTCCAGAGCACAGGCCTCGGTGTAACGCTCATTCCTTCGACGATAAACGCAAATCCAACCATCACCCCTGGTGAGACAAAACCGCGACTCGTCAGTGAAGAGCACTTTTTGCCAGTCCTGTTGGGTCCAGCGATGGTGGGTATTGCGGACAGTCTGAGCACTGATGGAGGGATTGTGCGTTCCTGGTGTAACTTGGGCAGTTGTTGTTGCCACCATGTACCTGTCCCGCAGGTGTGATGTTCGGATGTACCAATCCTGTGCAAGTGTTATTACACGTGGTCTGCCACTGCGAGGACGATCATCTGTCCACCCTGTCGCCCAGTAGCGCTGTCTTAGGCATCTCACAGTACGGACATTGCAATTTATTGCCCTGGCTACATCTGCACTGTTCATGCCTCATGCCTCCTTGCAGCAGGCCTACCATCTTTCTTTTGTTTTTTTTCCAGAGTCAGTAGAAAGGCCTCTTTAGTGTCCTAAGTTTTCATAACTGTGACCTTATTTGCCTACCATCTGTAAGCTGTTGACCGTTCCACAGGTGCTTGTTCAATATTGTTTATGGTTAATTAAACAAGCATGGGAAACAGTGTTTAAACCCTTTACAATGAAGATCTGTGAAGTTATTTGGATTTTTACGAATGATCTTTGATAGACAGGGTCCTGTAAAAGGGACGTTTCTTTTTTTTTGCTGAGTTTGTGCTCTTCTGTTGTGCTTAGTTGTAGGAAAGGTGACAGACAGTCCTAACACTAATCTGAATAAAAGGCATGGAAACTCACATCAATTTCAAATGACTAAATGCACTTTCTAAGATGAGAACACTTGTTGGCAAATATAAATGCCTAATGTTTAACTATTATTTAAACACTGACGTTTAGGTTGTAAACGTGTCACGTTTCATGGTTTTACAGTGTAGTTGCTGTCCAGATATAGGTCCTCTCACAGCTCTTGCTATCCTCCAAACAATCCATCTGAATATGACTTTACAACAAGTAAACAAGTGTCATCACAAGTATCCTACATCCCATGTGAAATATCTGTTTTGTTTTTATGAATGACTTTGCCACAAAACCAATTCCCCCGTTGGGAATCATCAATGACTATCATGCATTACAATTAGCCATAGATATTTCAGTGTCTCTCTAACCCTTCCCCTCTAGACAGACTGTATTAATGTAAAATAAACACACTGTTGTTATAGCCAACATCAATTATATACAATATAAAGTTGTTTAAAGACCACAGGAGGCTGCTGCGGGGAAAATGGCTCATAATAATGGCTGGAACGGAGTAAGTGGAATGGAATCAAACAGCTGGAAACCTTGTGTTTGATGTATTTGATACCATTCCACTAATTCCGCTTCATGAGTCCGTTCTCCCCAATTAAGCTGCCACCAACCTTCTGTGTTAAAGATACATCTGATGTTTGGACTTGCAGCTCATCATACCAATTGCTTGCAGGATTGCATAGTGCCTCAGTTGTGCTTTGATGATTTTCTTAATATGGCTATTGCGTACTTGTGACAGCTAGGCTACACAATTAATACACAAACGGAAATGCCTCCCACCAGCTCTGTCTATGTGAAATGTAACACGGTCAATTGGATGGTGCACTGATGATTAGAGTATATAGTATGTCCTCATATCACTGGATACTAGATGTGCAAGCCTTATACACAAATTGAGTACATTTGCAGAAGGTCTTGTCTGGACAAGCTCTATTTTATTTATTTAGTTAGACATAACATCCAAAATCTCATTCCCTCTCTACTGCCCTCTTCTGATTAAAATATCCCCATAGATTCCTCAGAGGAAGGTAAGTCGTAATCTACTAATTAAACTACGATTATGTTCCACTAATCAAACTCTTTCCGGTTCCTCGATGGTTGGCAAAGTCAATTACATCATATTTATCAATTTTAATTTCTCATTATTTATTTATTTTCTTCCAGTTTTAAATTAAAGCAAGTATTGAGTGCATTGAGCCTGGTTTAATCAAGTGGAAACCACCAAAGCCCCCTGACTCTGCAGCAGGCAATCTCACTGAGCCTCTCAGCATATCACTGTGAGGAGGGCTTCATCAGGCTTAGGTGCACTGTGTCATATCTGCATTACGGCTGATGGAACTTGCAGCGACCATGGAAATAACCTCTCTGTGACTAATGAACGAGGTGAAGCAGAAGCCACAACCATCCACTCCTTCTGGTGGCGAGAGGAGAGGGGAAAGGAAACGACCCCTTGACGTTGTTTGAAAGCACACTAATATCTTAAATTATGACAGGATGTAGTCTTTATGAATGATTTATTCCTGGTGAAAATGAGCATCTGCGGAGGAACACAGGCTGTCAGCTGTCTGAAGATGAAAGCCTGGGATAGGATTGGCTTGCAGGGCTTGACGACACCGTAGCTACAAGCTCCGGGACAATGAGTGGAAGGATGGGGGAGTCAGGGCCAGCTGTCGCAGTTACCCCTACCACCGTCATCACGTTGCATGGTGCTAAGGGGTCCAGGGCAGTGGGGGCTAGTGTCAAAATCAAATCAAATTCTATTTGTCAGGCACTGAATGCACTGCATACAACAAGTGAAGACTTTACCATGAAATGCTTACTTACTGTACAAGCCATTTCCCAACAATGCAGTTAAAAAGTAAGAACATTTACAAATAAATAAAAAGAAAATAGTAACAATAAAATAACACAATAAAAACTATAACGAGGCTATGTACAGGCTACATACAAGCAGTACCGGTACCGAGTCAGTGTACTGGGGTACGAGGTAGTTGGGGTGATTGATTGAGGTAATATATACATGTAGGTTTGGTTAGGTGATTGATTGAAGTACAATGTACATGTAGATAGGGGTGAAAAGTATACGCTAGCCGTACTGGAACAATTGATTTATCTCTCGCTCTCTCTCTCTCTCTCTCTCTCTCTCATTCAATGGGCTTTGTTGGCATCGGAAACAAAACACGTTGCCAAAGCAAGTGAGGTAGATAACAATGAACAGTAAGCATTACACATACAGAAGTTTCAAAACAATAAAGACATTACAAATGTCATATTACATATATATACAGTGTTGTAACGATGTACAAATGGTTAAGGGTACACAAGGGAAAATAAATAAGCATAAATATGGGTTGTATTTACAATGGTGTTTGTTCTTCACTGGTTGCCCTTTTCTTGTGGCAACAGGTCACACATCTTGCTGCTGTGATGGCACACTGGTATTTCACCCAGTAGATATGGGAGTTTATCAAAATGGGGTTTATTTTCAAATTCTTTGTGGATCTGTGTAATCTGAGGGAAATATGTGTCTCTAATATGGTCATACATTGGACAGGAGGTTAGGAAGTGCAGCTCAGTTTCCACCTCATTTTGTGGGCAGTGTGCATATAGCCTGTCTTCTCTTGAGAGCCATGTCTGCCTACGGCGGCCTTTCTCAATAGCAAGGCTATGCTCACTGAGTCTGTACATAGTCAAAGCTTTCCTTAAGTTTGGGTCAGTCACAGTGGTCAGGTATTCTGCCACTGTGTACTCTCTGTTTATGGCCAAATAGCATTCTAGTTTGCTCTCTCTCTCTCTCCAGACAGTCCCTGAGACTGCACAGATGACTGAGAGGGGAGAGCTTCGGCAGCATGGACCGACCCAGGAGAGACCATGTCAAAATCCCATCTCACACAGAGGGAGGGAGGAATAGAGAGAGAGGGGATACTGTGTGCTTCCTGTGCTCGCTCATGTCTCAGCTGTTCAAAGAGAATTGATAAAGTAACATCCTCAGGCCTCAACAAACAGCATGGCTGTGTGGTCCAGGCCTGGGTGCCTCTTCCTCACTGGGCAAACCAAACATGCCAGTCCTGCCATTTGGGGCCTGCAACCCCCCTCTCCCCCTCCCTCTCTGTGTGTCTTTCAGCCCCTCTCTCTCTTTCTCTCTCTCTCTCTCTCCTTTCTCCCCCATCTCTCTCTCTCTCTTGTTCTCTCCTCTCTCCCCATCTCTCTCTCCCCATCGCTCGCTCTCTCTCTCTCTCTCTCTCTCTCACTCTCTCTCTCTCCCTCTCTCTCTCTCCCTCTCCCTCTCCCTCTCTCCGTTTCTCTCATCTGTATCTCATCTGTATGCACAGTGGACATGCTCAAAAGGGAGGAATTTGTTTTTCTTTTTCGTCAGTGTCCTCTCCAAGTAGTCTCTAAGGGATGTTGGGATGTTGGGGGGTGAAGTCGTGAGTGAGTTCAAAGATGGCAGCACACTAAAAGAAAACTAGATCATCTCAGTATCAATGATGTACTGTTTATTACCCCTGGAATGTTAGTGGGTGTTTATTTTTACGTATTTACGGTCCCTGGGATAATCATGGACTTGAGAAGGGAATGAAGCATCTTCCAAATAACTTCCCACTTTGTTGTATAGTTTACATTTCATATATGGCACACTAGTTACTGCTTTAGTGATGCAGTATCCCTTGAGAACAAACTTTCATAACTACTAGAATGAAAAACAGAACTCTGAGTGTTGGATGCAATACATGTTTTCCCCATCATAACCAACAATGGATTTTGGATAGCCTTTGCCTCTATAAAGCTTTACGTGACAAGTTGAACAAAAGACTGTCAAATCATCAACCCCTGAGTGGTAATGTGAAAAGTACAAAGCTTGCGGCGAGGGGAATATCTGGCTATGTTAGGAGCTGAGACTGAATCTTCTGCTCCTATCTATCTGAACGAATCAGCTGCTCACAGTCTGTATCTTTCTTCAGCAAATTGGCCCTCAGACATCCTCCTGGCCTCATTGTCAATCCATTCTTGTTGATCTCCTCATGCTCCATGTGATACACATTGCACACCACAGCACCATTTCTTTGTGTGATACTGACAGAAAAGAACACCATTACTACCATTAGCTCGCATTCACTAAACAGACCAATTTCTGCTCTTTGAGACCGGCTAGAAGCAATGAAGAAAGACCATCTTTAACTGAAAGTCTGAGTCCCCGAAAAAGTTTGCTTCCCTCCCGACAGGAGCATCAGAGGGTGATGGGGTGGGATAGGGACAGACAGGACTTTAGGTTTACACTTCTTGAATGGGAGTTTCATTACCATGGAATTAATAATCATATCCACTCTAAATGATACATCTGATATTTCACATTTCATGCCATTCCTATTTTGATGCTCTGGTGATGTACATTAGAAAATGAAGACATGATATCGCCGCTGCCACAGTTGTTATGATGATTAGAATATGTTATGTAAATTCCACGAAATGACTGTCTTTGCATCCTTTGGATATTAGAGGACAAGTACATTAGAGTGTCTAGTTTGAGAAACAGGCGCCTCACAAGTCCTCAACTGGCAGCTTCATTAAATGGTACCCGCAAAACACCAGTCTCAACGTTAACAGTGAAGAGGCGACACCGGGATTCTGGCCTTCTTCACTGTCAACAGTGAAGAGGTGATTCCGGATGCTGGAATTCTAGGCAGAGTTCCTCTCAAGTGTCTGTGTTATTTTGCCCGTCTTAATATTTTATTTTTATTGGCCAGTCTGAGATATGGATTTTTCTTTGCAACTCTTCCTAGAAGACCAGCATCCTGGAGTCACCTCTTCACTGTTGACATTGAGACTGGTGTTTTGTGGGTACTATTTAATGAAGCTGCCAGTTGAGGACTTGTGAGGCATCTGTTTCTCAAACTTAACACTCTAATGGACTTGTCCTCTTGCTCAGTTGTTCACCGGGGCCTCCCACTCCTCTTTCTACTCTGGTTAGGGCCAGTTTGCGCTGTTCTGGGAATGGAGTAGTACACAGCGTTGTACCAGATCTTCAGTTTTTTGGCAATTTCTCTCATGGAATAGCCTTCATTTTTCAGAACAAGAATAGACTGACGAGTTTCACAAAAAAGTTATTTGTTTCTGGCCATTTTTAGCCTGTAATCGAACCCACAAATGCTGATGCTCAATAATACTCAACTAGTCTAAAGAAGGCCAGTTTTATTGCTTCTTTAACCAGACCAACAGTTTTTAGCTGTGCTAACATAATTGCAAAAGGGTTTTCTAATGATCAATTAGCCTTTTAAAATGATAAACTTGGATTAGCTAACACAACGTGCCATTGGAACACAGGAGTGATTGTTGCTGATAGTGGGCCTATGTAGACATTCCATAAAAATTCTGCCGTTTACAACATCTGTCATTTACAACATTAACAATGTCTGCACGGTGTGTCTGATTAATTTGATATTATTTTAAAGGACAAAATATTGTATTGTCTCTCAAAAACAAGGACATTTCTAAGTGACCCCAAACTTTTGAACGGTAGTGTACAATAAAAACAACATACATTTAGAATCAAGGCAGTGTAACGGCTCTCTTCTATCTTCTCCTCTGACGAAGAGATAGAACAAGGATCGGACCACAATGCAGCGTGGTTAGTTCGATACATCTTTAATAAACAAAAAAAAACACGAACAATACAAAACAACAAACGGAACGTGAAAACCTATACAGCCTATCTGGTGAACACTAACACAGAGACAGGAACAATCACCCACGAAAACACTCAAAGAATATGGCTGCATAAATATGGTTCCCAATCAGAGACAACGATAATCACCTGCCTCTGATCAAGAACCGCCTCAAGGCAACCATAGACTTTCCTAGACAACCCTACTCAGCCACAATCCCGATACCTACTAAAATCCCAATCCAACAACACACCACAAAATAAACCCATGTCACACCCTGGCCTGACCAAATAAATAAAGAAAACACAAAATACTAAGACCAAGGCGTGACAGGCAGGTAAAATAGCAATAGTGGGCTTGGTGCTAAATACATTTTAGATTGGGACTAGGACTATGAAAATGGCAGTCTGTAGAAGTGTTTTTTAACAAGGGCAAGGGAGTAGAAGGCTGAGTCCCCCATATTACGGAGACTGGTCTTGGGGACTTGAAGCAATGGTGAGTTGCTGGAGCGAATTGTGTGAGGTGGCTCTCTGATTGAGATGAGGTCGCTGATGAAGGTGGAGCTCAATCCATTCAAGGCTTTAAATACAAGCATGAGGATTTTGAAGTCGACCCTATAGTTGACCGGTAGCCGGTGGAATTGGGCCAGGATCGGGGTGATGTGATATGACTTCTTGGTCCTGGTCATGACTCTGACAGCCCTCTTTTGGATTAGTTGGAGCCTCTGTAGTGGTTTGGCTGGGAGGCCAGAAGAAACATTAAACATCTAATCGACAAATCATAGTGTAAAAGCAGGTGAGCTGGTTCTACTCTTTACTTAAAAGCACTTGAGCTTGTTCTACTCTTTACTTAAAAGCACTTGAGCTTGTTCTACTCTTTACTTAAAAGCACTTGAGCTTGTTCTACTCTTTACTTAAAAGCACTTGAGCTTGTTCTACTCTTTACTTAAAAGCACTTGAGCTGGTTCTACTCTTTACTTAAAAGCACTTGAGCTTGTTCTACTCTTTTTGGCCGTTTTGTGTTGGTAAAAACTGAGTGGGCCGAACATCAACCCTGTTACCAATAGATAGACAGCCTAGAAATGTTTTTACCCCCCAAAAATATAGCCACTTACTATTGTAAAAAATATATTTAACCTCTTGAGATGGGATAAGGTGTTTTTTTATGAAGTTGCTCTTTATGACCAAATGTTCAAATGAGGTGAAATCAACGTCTTTTTGGACCAAGTTACACTTCTCAAAAGGAACCAAATTGATGGAACGACCCAGCTAGCTAAGCCATTTTTATTGGCTTTACTGCTGCTGCTGTTGCTATGTTTTCATTTAACTGTATATATACAGAATAAAGAAAAAATCTGCTTTCATCACTGGATATGGACAGTGTAATGGTTGCTTAGCGATGCATCATGCTGGCTTACAACCCGCTGACCCTCTGGCAGTAAATGTAACCAGAGCTACAGTATGCATTTAGAGAGTTACACCAACTTTTATCATTTTTTACATTATTCTAATTCTAGACATTCAGCTGCATAGCATTGTTTAAATCATATAGATCCTATAAAATTACAAAATGACTAGTATTCTAATTCCTACTTCTGTGGTTTAAATATTCCCCATGTAATGTTAACGTGAGGCTAACATGGGTGCCATGGAATTTTGAAGTTTCATGTAAATGCATCATACTGCTCATTCTAGACATTCAATTACAGTACATAGCATTGTTTAAATATTCCCCATATATTGTTAATGTGGAGCTAACATGGGGTCAAGGAATATTGAGGTGTCATGTAAATACAAGCAGAACAGCTCCCAAGTGGTGCAGCGGTCTAAGCCATTGCATCTCAGTGCTAGATGCCTCACTACAAACCCTGGTTCGGTCCTGGGCAGCATCACAATCGGCCATGATCCAGAGTTCCATGGCCGGAGTAGGCCGTCATTGTAAATAAGAATTGGTTCTTAACTGACTTGCCTAGTTATATAAAGAAAGAAAAGAAAGGTCATTGTCCCAGCTCTCTAAATACATGGCTCTGTGTGTAACCATCTCCACCTAATCTCCTGTATCATAGCACCGTTCTGCATTTTACCTAGTACAATACAACACTGAAAAGACTGGGGACATGCGTATTGAAGGACATCTGGGCTTTTAAACAATAAAACAGACATCCTGTAAGAGACAATCAATGCAAACAGAGTTGAAGGGCAGCAGTACACTAGCCCTCAGGGGAAATCTGTGATGGGGAGACATTTTACCTGTCATGCTTGTGATTTAACCCCGAAGGAAAGTTACAGTTACAGCATGTCCCCGATGCTGCTATTGGCTGAATGTTAGAAGGATGAACATTCAGTGATTTTTATCAAAATCCCCCATATACATCCAGTCTTTTTGGTGTGAAAGTTTCACCTCAGGAAGTTGAGGTTGTCTCAGAACATGACCTTTGAGCCTGCTAAAACCTGCCCGAAGAGAAGAGTTGTTTAGGGCACTATGATTAGCACAAAAAAGCTGTGTTTTTATTGACGAGACCGATACAAGGTTAGTCTCCATTCTCCACCTCCTGAAAGCTTTAGCTCTGAAGGTTCGAACATCACTCTAGTCTGGCTCCCCAGTAGCCCGTAGCTTGTGAGATTCACGCCAATACTCTAAATGGAATTTAATCTCGGCAGCCTTATATGTTTAATATTAAGGGATACCTTTGTGCTCTCAGTAAGTGCAGTCTAATGAACTGTGTGGAATGCAATTTGGCACTAACTAAAAATCATTTCCCCCTAATTTTCAAAGGGCATTGTTTCGAGACTTAAGAGACTGGCTATTTTTCAAACTGAGAAATTGTTGCTAGCATGTACTATAGTAATTCACAGGCTTCTTTTAACTTTCAGGGACATCTTCAGGGACATCTTAAAAGCATGACACTGCCATTCCGTAGAACTTAAGGACATGATTGTTGAGAGGTTCGCCTGCCTGCAGCTGCATTTGTACATCAGTATCTTTACCCATGCTCTTAGTGAGGGCAATGGAAATAATGCAATTCATATCTGTTTTGTCTGACTGCCAGTCAGAAAGATGTCTGTAAAGAGGATTATGCTGAAGAGATGGAGTTTGGACAGAGAGGAATACTGGCTTGATGACAGAAATACTCAACAAGATGGTCGTGCATGTGCCAATCTAGCAGCCATATTTGGCTATTACCATATAGATAATCCATCAAGGTCTGATTACATGTCAACATTGTCTGGTTTCATTTAAATAAATAAAAAAGACTGAATCCCCAAGAACAACAAGGGTCTGAAGCTTAAACCTGAGCCCCACTATGTACACAGACCACACAGCATGACACGTATTTTCCCTGGAACAGTCAGACAAACAAGTCATAGACACTTACTCCTTCTTTTTCCCATTGGAACGAATGAGTGGTTATGCTAGATTCTATTATTATGTGTCAATTTGCAGTGAAGCCAAGGTACTCAGTGGTGTAATAAGCGTAGGCTCCATGAATTCCTGCTATAAAGTGGCCTGATCCAGGCATGTGTGACTGCTCTCTGTGGGCTTTTAGTGTTCAGATACCCTCCAGGGAAGTCCCTCCAGGAAAGTCCCTCCAGGTTCCTAAATCAGCCCCAGAGATAGTTGCTTGTAGGAATGTGTGTAGATGAAAAAGCCGGGGGAAGGAGACAAGGACAAAGAGCACAGTTGTTTGAGTTTCTAGGTCAGTGATGCATGACCCTGCTGATTGTTGACTGGGCCTACATGTACAGTAATGCCCCAGCGAACTATAAGGAGTTCTTCCACTGCCCTCCAGTGGCCCAGAAGATTAATATGGTTGTGTGGTTGATCGACTAAAGTAATACTACATGTTTATTTCATTTGGTGTCCCTCTCTACACCCCTCAATAAATTACATTCAATGTAAATATGGAATTTACAAGTTACCAACCCATTTCATTTAAGAATATGATATACAAATAAGCAGAATTATCCTCCATTTATTATCTGAAACCTATTTTTAAAACATAATCAAAATTGGGGAAAGATTCTTGCTAGGCAAAACCAGATGTGGTTTCTTCGGCCTTTCCAAACCAAACCTTGAGGAATGTATGGCTCTGACTGGCTGCTTCTGAGAGTGAAAGTATGTGTGGTGAGGAAAAGAGGGTTGCGGGGTCGGAGGGTTCATTAGGCTGAATGTTTACACAAACAGTGGATGAGTTTTGGGGTCACACACCACCCCTGCTGCAGCCTGCAGCGCAGGGTGACTGAGGGGGCCAGGCAGGGGCTTTCTGAGAGAGAGCAGCAGTGGCTTAGGCAGTCAGCAGGGGGCGATGTTGTCTCTCCAGACACACAGTCAGAGCAGAACACCATTCTGCAATCTCATCACTGGCTCTCCTGTATCAGATTGAGTCCAGAACCTAAAATAACACAGACTTATTAGTGAAGAGGACTGCTTTATTTCCTCTGAAGCGTGTTTGTTCTAATTCCACATCCAAATCACACTGGCCCTTTCAAGTTTCAAATCCGCCCAATGTTTAGGCACAAGGAATTGACATACATTTGCTGAATCTGGACACAGAACAGGGAAACTTGAGGGGAAAGTATTTTGGTCCGTTTAACCATATCCTTTACACTTCTAAATTGACCAAAATCATCTTAAACATTGATTGTATATGCCGTTCCATTTAACGAGTGTGGTTGCTGACACACACACACACACACACACACACACACACACACACACACACACACACGTAGGCTTAAATACAGAAGACATACACACAGAGTCAACCTATAAATGCAACAGCAGTTCAACATTTTGTTATCTTTGCCAAAACAAGATTATCTGGTTAGAATTCCAATTGACCAACCCAATGATTAAAAGATTTTTTCATCATTTCCAAAAGCGACCTTCCCGTTAGAGAAAACATTCAATACACTTCATACATTAACTTTTTTTTTTAACCAGGTAGGCAAGTTGAGAACAAGTTCTCATTTACAATTGCGACCTGGCCAAGATAAAGCAAAGAAGTTCGACACAAACAACGACACAGTTACACATGGAGTAAAACAAACATACAGTCAATAATACAGTAGAAACAAGTCTATATACGATGTGAGCAAATGAGGTGAGATAAGGGAGGTAAAGGCAAAAAAAAGGCCATGGTGGCAAAGTAAATACAAAATAGCATGTAAAACACTGGAATGGTAGATTTGCAGTGGAAGAATGTGCAAAGTAGAAATAAAAATAATTGGGTACAAAGGAGCAAAATAAATAAATAAAATACAGTAGGGAAAGAGGTAGTTGTTTGGGCTAAATTATAGGTGGGCTATGTACAGGTGCAGTAATCTTTGAGCTGCTCTGACAGTTGGTGCTTAAAGCTAGTGAGGGAGATAAGTGTTTCTAGTTTCAGAGATTTTTGTAGTTCGTTCCAGTCATTGGCAGCAGAGAACTGGAAGGAGAGGCGGCCAAAGAAAGAATTGGTTTTGGGGGTGACTAGAGAGATATACCTGCTGGAGTGCGTGCTACAGGTGGGTGATGCTATGGTGACCAGCGAGCTGAGATAAGGGGGGACTTTACCTAGCAGGGTCTTGTAGATGACATGGAGCCAGTGGGTTTGGCTACGAGTATGAAGCGAGGGCCAGCCAACGAGAGCGTACAGGCCGCAATGGTGGGTAGCATATGGGGCTTTGGTGACAAAACGGATTGCACTGTGATAGACTGCATCCAATTTGTTGAGTAGGGTATTGGAGGCTATTTTGTAAATGACATTGCCAAAGTCGAGGATTGGTAGGATGGTCAGTTTTACAAGGGTATGTTTGGCAGCATGAGTGAAGGATGCTTTGTTGCGAAAAAGGAAGCCAATTCTAGATTTAACTTTGGATTGGAGATGATTGATATGGGTCTGGAAGGAGAGTTTACAGTCTAACCAGACACCTAAGTATTTGTAGTTGTCCACGTATTCTAAGTCAGAGCCGTCCAGAGTAGTGATGTTGGACAGGCGGGTAGGTGCAGGTAGCGATCGGTTGAAGAGCATGCATTTCGTTTTACTTGTATTTAAGAGCAATTGGAGGCCACGGAAGGAGAGTTGTATGGCATTGAAGCTTGCCTGGAGGGTTATTCATGTCTCCACTAATTTGTATTGAATTTGACTTAAGTCAGGTATGTCTCTTTTATAAACCATAGTCTCTGGTACAGGTCATAGTCTCTGGTACAGGCCATAATCTCTGTTACAGGCCATAATCTCTGTTACAGGCCATAGTCTCTGTTACAGGCCATAGTCTCTGGTACAGGCCATAGTCTCTGTTACAGGCCATAGTCTCTGGTGCATGCCATAGTCCCTGGTGCAGGCCATAGTCTCTGGTGCAGGCCATAGTCCCTGGTGCAGGCCATAGTCCCTGGTGCAGGACATAGTCCCTGGTGCAGGACATAGTCCCTAGTGCAGGACTTAGTCCCTAGTGCAGGCCATAGTCCCTGGTGCAAGCCATAGTCCCTGGTACAGGCCATAGTCTCTGGTGCAGGCCATAGTCTCTGGTACAGGCCATAATCTCTGGTACAGGCCATAGTCTCTGGTACAGGCCATAGTCCCTGGTGCAGGACATAGTCTCCGGTGCAGGCCATAGTCTCTGGTGCAGGCCATAGTCTCTGGTGCAGGCCATAGTCCCTGGTGCAGGCCATAGTCCCTAGTGCAGGACATAGTCCCTAGTGCAGGACATAGTCCCTGGTGCAGGACATAGTCCCTGGTGCAGGACATAGTCCCTGGTGCAGGACATAGTCCCTGGTGCAGGACATAGTCCCTGGTGCAGGCCATAGTCCCTGGTACAGGCCATAGTCTCTGGTGCAGGCCATAGTCTCTGGTACAGGCCATAATCTCTGGTACAGGCCATAGTCTCTGTTACAGGCCATAGTCTCTGGTACAGGCCATAGTCCCTGGTACAGGCCATAGTCTCTGGTGCAGGCCATAGTCTCTGGTGCAGGCCATAGTCTCTGGTGCAGGCCATAGTCTCTGGTGCAGGCCATAGTCTCTGGTGCAGGCCATAGTCTCTGGTATAGGCCATAGTCTCTGGTACAGGCCATAGTCTCTGGTACAGGCCATAGTCTCTGGTGCAGGCCATAGTCTCTGGTACAGGCCATAGTCTCTGGATAGTCTCTGGTACAGGCCATAGTCTCTGGTACAGGCCATAGTCTCTGGTACAGTCCATAGTCTCTGTTACAGGCCATAGTCTCTGTTACAGGCCATAGTCTCTGTTACAGGCCATAGTCTCTGTTATAAACCATAGTCTCTGGTGCAGGCCATAGTCTCTGTTACAGGCCATAGTCTCTGGTGAAGGCCATCATCTCTGGTACAGGCCATAGTCTCTTTTATAAACCATAGTCTCTGTTACAGACCATAGTCTCTGTTACAGACCATAGTCTCTGGTACAGACCATAGTCTCTGTTACAGGCCATAGTCTCTGTTATAAACCATAGTCCCTGGTGCAGGCCATAGTCCCTGGTGCAGGCCATAGTCCCTGGTGCAGGCCATAGTCCCTGGTACAGGCCATAGTCTCTGGTACAGGCCATAGTCTCTGGTGCAGGCCATAGTCTCTGGTGCAGGCCATAGTCTCTGGTACAGGCCATAGTCTCTGTTACAGGCCATAGTCTCTGGTACAGGCCATAGTCTCTGTTACAGGCCATAGTCTCTGTTACAGGCCATAGTCTCTGTTACAGGCCATAGTCTCTGTTACAGGCCATGGTCTCTGTTACAGACCATGGTCTCTGTTACAGGCCATGGTCTCTGTTACAGGCCATAGTCTCTGGTACAGACCATAGTCTCTGGTACAGGCCATAGTCTGTACCAGAGTGTCTGTTACAGGCCATACTCTTTGTTACAGGCCATAGTCTCTGGTGCAGGCCATAGTCTCTGGTACAGGCCATAGTCTCTGGTACAGGCCATAGTCTCTGGTACAGGCCATAGTTTCTGGTACAGACCATATTCTCTGTTACAGGTCATAGTCTCTGGTGCAGGCCATAGTCCATGGTGCAGGCCATTGTCTCTGTTATAAACCATAGTCTCTGTTATAAACCATAGTCTCTGGTACAGGCCATAGTCTCTGTTACAGGCCATAGTCTCTGGTACAGGCCATTGTCTCTGTTATAAACCATAGTCCCTGGTACAGACCTGGAGAATGTCATCCCCTCTCCTTCTCCTTCTCCCTTCTCTCTCTCTACTGATCTTAAGGTTCACCAGGTGTTGTTCTATTCCCCCAGAATCCATCATCTCATATTAGTCGATCTTCTCACTCAAAGCTGTGTGTGTGTGTGTGTGTGCATGTGTGTGTGTGTGTACCACCCTACTGAACACCCATGTGTGCAAGTATTGTGATGTACAAAAAAATAACAACTCAATTCATTTTAGCAGTATTGTGTGTATTTGCTATGACTACCTTCAAAGTAAATGAACATTTAATGTTCAACTCTATCTCAACCTTCCAGTTTTTCTCTTTTAGTGAAGAGTTCATTTCTTTTTTTCTGCGGTACAGACTGTGTTTTGGTAACCTATACCAAAATGCATGTCTTGCTGACATTACACAGTGCTGGCTTCAAACTGAAACCATTCTCCCATCTCAGAGCTTTTGCAATCTAAATGCCGTTCCTCTTTCAGGAGAATTTCTGCTGCACCTGGTCTATGTCAAGCGAAGCAGACACAAAGGGACAGTTGACGCGTATCCTTTTAGAGGGTCATGTTTTCAGATTTCCTTTACATTTTCCTACCATGAACTTGGAGTGGTGTTTCTGAGGCTCTAAAACAGCTCTGATTGAGGGGGGTCATTACATGAAAAGCAGTTACAGTATACAGGTTTAGGTGATTCAAATTGCAGCAGCATGACAGCATGGCATTTGCAAAAAAAGGACAAAAAAAACATTTGGTTGACAATGCAGTCCTTTGTCATGGGGCCGATTGGAGAGCCGTTTAAACATTATTCCTGACAGATTTGTCATCTGCGAGTCAGAAAGATGGAGAGGTGCAGAAATGTTGCGTCAAGAGTTGTGTTGATTACAGGCGACAGCAGGGGTTATGTTGAGAGATGAGTGTGTTCTCTTCTCTCCCCACACAATATGAATTAACTGGGAGCCAGTTCTCTCTCTCTCTCTCCACTGAGTACTGCCAAGCCAACCAGAAAAGGTACCATGCATTCTGCCTTGTTTTGTGCTCGACATAAAAGGAGATACTGCTACTTGTACTACTACCGCTACTGCTACTACTGCTGCTACTACTACTACTACTAATACTAAATCAAATCAAAGTTTATTTGTCACGTGCGCCGAATACAACAGGAGTAGGTAGACCTTACAGTGAAATGCTTACTTACAGGCTCTAATCAATAGTGCAAAAAAGGTATTAGGTGAACAATAGGTAAGTAAAGAAATAAAACAACAGTAAAAAATATATATATATATATATATACAGTAGCGAGGCTATAAAAGTAGCGGGGCTACATACAGACAACGGTGGGGGGATCACGTGACCCTTGAACGAGATGGCCGCGTGAACTAAGAGCTCCGCACAAGTAGTTTCCAATTCCTAATCTTACCTCCATTCCAAGTTCACACTCATTTAGCTTTAGTAAGAAAAAGTCATGGCAGCTACAAAAGGCGACACTACAGGTGACATTTTTACCCGGACTCGAGTATTAGCGACGGAAAAAGCCTCCAAGAAGAAGCTAGCTTCAGAAAAAACTAGCGCCATTAGCCAGGAGCAAGAGAACCCGCTCCCCCACGAGGCACAACGAATGCCAACCTCGCACTCTGTCGAAGACATCCTCTCTGAGTTGAGATCCCAACGTACAGAACTAAACACCAAATTAGATGCCATTAACTCTCAGCTCAGTGCGATAGGGGGCAAGGTGACAATCCTGGAAAACGCATTGCCTGACATCAACAACAAGATAACCATAAACGCGGGCGCCTGGACGAGGCAGAGGGGCGAATCCTATCCATGGAAAACTTATTGACAGATGCCATGGAAACAATAGCATATGCTAAAAAGAAAATCGAGCATCTGGAAGAGAAACAGAGGACCTGGAAAACAGGGGTGAAGGAATAATTGTGTTCTATTCAATCTGGGCGAAAAGAAGAGGGAAACATGCCACTGATCCGCTACCTGCAAGACAAACTTCCCGAGTGGCTCCACCTGCCCACCGACAGGCCCATAGAACTCGAGAGAGCTCACCGAGCACTGAGGCGCCCACCAGCAGCCAGACAACCACCGCACCCAATCACCATACGTTTCCTGAGATTCACCGACAAGGAACGAGTCCTACAGGCGGCGAAAAACAACACCATCACAGTGGGAAACGCCAAACTCGCTTTACACCAGGACCTGTCAGCTGGAATACGCCGAAAGCGCCGAGAATTTGACGAAGTGAAGAAATACTCCATTGACCGAGGCATCTTCAGGGGATTCAAATACCCAAACGAGCTCAGGATTCTTCACCAAGGAGCCTTGCGACACTTCAAAACTCCCGAAGAGGCAAAACGTTTTTTGAAAGACAATCCTGGCCAATGAGAAACAGACCAATGACTAAATGCGATTAATTCCATTACTAAAGGAGGTAAGACGACATATAGCCGATATCCAGAGACCCACCCCCTAAATGTCATTACAGCCGTCCAATTTATATTTATTTTCCTTTAACTGAGAGAGATTTGCTGTATAGCCTAACCTAGGCCTACTAGTGTTTCAGCCTACTTTTATTTCCCTGTTTTTTTTTTTGTTGCTATTATTACCTGGGGTTCCCTATGTCCCTTGGGGGAGGTATATGTAGGCTGGGCTATTGATTTTATTTTTCTCCCCTCTTTTACTGAGGTCTGGACGAGAGCAACTGTGTTACTTACTCAATGCGGGGTGGAGAGGATGAGGCATTTCTTTGGTGGGGCGAGGGAGACGTTGTGCGTTGCTAACTGTTCCCGGTTTTTGTTTTATTCGGAACACAGAATTGAGACTGAGCGGGGGGTAATAGATCCAACGGGATGTGTCGAGTTGTTTGAATGTATAGTTAAAGTGACTATGCATATATGATAAACAGAGAGTAGCAGCAGTGTAAAAAGAGGGGTTGGGGGGTGGCACACTATGCAAATAGTCCGGGTTGGGGGTAAAAACTGCCTAGGGGGTAAAAACTGTTGAGGAGCCTTTTTGTCCTAGCCTTGGCACTCCGGTACCGCTTGCCATGCGGTAATAGAGAGAACAGTCTATGACTAGGGTGGCTGGGGTTTTTAGGGCCTTCCTCTGACATCGCCTTCTGTAGTGCCTTGTGGTCAGTGGCCGAGCAATTTCCTTACCAGGCAGTGATTCAACCAGTCAGGATGCTCTCGATGTTGCAGCTGTAGAACCTTGTGAGGATCTCAGGACCCATGCCAAATCTTTTTAGTTTCCTGAGGGGGAATAGGCTTTGTCGTGCCCTCTTTACGACTGTCTTGGTGTGTTTGGACCATTCTAGTTTGTTGTTGATGTGGACACCACTTTAAGCTCTCAACTGGCTCCACTACAGCCGTGTCGATGAGAACGGGGGCGTGCTCGGTCCTCTTTTTCTTGTAGTCCACAATCATCTCCTTAGTCTTGGTTGCGTTGAGGGATAGGTTGTTATTTTGGTACCATCTGGCCAGGTCTCTGACCTCCTCCCTATAGGCTGTCTCGTCGCTGTCGGTGATCAGGCCTACCACTGTTGTTTCGTCTGCAAACTTAACGATGGTGTTGGAGTTGTGCCTGGCCATGCAGTCGTGGGTGAACAGGGAGTACAGGAGGGGACTAAGCACACACCCCTGGGGAGCACCAGTGTTGAGGATCAGCGTGGCAGATGTGTTGCTACCTACCTTCACCACCTGGGAGTGGCCGGTCAGGGATCCCAGGATCCTTAGCTTGGTGATGAGCTTTGAGGGTACTATGGTGTTGAATGCTGAGCTGTAGTCAATGAATAGCGTTCTCACATAAGTGTTCCTTTTGTCCAGGTGGGAAAGGGCAGTGTGGAGTGCAATAGAGATTGCACCATCTGTGGATCTGTTTGAGTGGTATGGAAATTGGAGTGAGTCTAGGGTTTCTGGGATAATGTTGTTGATGTGGGCCATTACCAACCTTTCAAATCACTTCATGGCTACAGACGTGAGTGCTACGGGTCTGTAGTCATTTAGGCAGGTTGCCTTTGTGTTCTTGGGCACAGGGACTATGGTGATCTGCTTGAAACATATTGGTATTACAGACTCAATCAGGGACATGTTGAAAATGTCAGTGAAGACACCTGCCAGTTGGTCAGCACATGCCCGGAGCACACGTCCTGGTAATCGGTCTGGCCCCGCAGCCTTGTGTATGTTGACCTGTTTAAAGGTCTTACTCACGTCAGCTACGGAGAGTGTGATCACACAGTCATCCGGAACAGCTGATGCTCTCATGCATGCCTCAGTGTTGCTTGCCTCGAAGCGAGCATAGAAGTGATTTAGCTCGTCTGGTAGGCTTGTGTCACTGGGCAGCTCGCGGCTGTGTTTCCCTTTGTAGTCTGTAATCGTTTGCAACCCTGGCACATATGACGAGCGTCGGAGCCGGTGTAGTATGATTCAATCTTAGCCCTGTATTGACGCTTTGCCTGTTTGACATAGCATAGCAGGATTTCTTGTTAGCTTCCGGGTTAGAGTCCTGCACCTTGAAAGCGGCAGCTCTACCCTTTAGCTCAGTGCGAATGTTGCCTGTATTCCATGGCTTCTGGTTGGGGTATGTACGTACATTCACTGTGGGGACGACGTCCCTGATGCACTTATTGATAAAGCCAGTGACTGATGTGGTGTACTCCTCAAAGCCATCAGAAGAATCCTGGAACACGTTCCAGTCTGTGATAGCAAAACAGTCCTGTAGTTTAGCATCTGCTTCATCTGACCACTTTTTTATAGACCGAGTCACCGGTGCTTCCTGCATTCATTTTTGCTTGTAAGCAGTAATCAGGAAGATAGAGTTGTGGTCGCATTTACCAAATGGAGGGCGAGGAAGAGCTTTGTACGCATTTCTGTGTGTGGAGTTCAGGTGATCTAGATTTTTTTCCCTCTGGTTGCACATTTAACATGTTGATGGAAATTTGGTAGAACTGATTTAAGTTTCCCTGCATTAAAGTCTCCGGCCACTAGGAGCGCCACCTCTGGGTGATTTCCTTATACAGCTGACTGAGTGCGGTCGTAGTGCCAGCAGCTGTCTGGGGTGGTAAATAAACAGCCATGAAAAGTATAGCTGAAAACTCTCTAGGCAAGTAGTGTGGCAGACATGCAAAATCTAGAGACTTCCTCCAGTCTTACTGGAGTGTGCTGTTCTATCTTGCCGGTGCAGCGTATATCCCTCTAGCTGAATATCCATGTCGTTATTCAACCACGATCCGTGAAACATAGGATATTACAGTGGATAAGAGCGTCTGCTAAATGACTTAAATGTAAATGTAAATGTACAGTTTTTGATGTCCCGTTGGTAGGATATTCGTGATCGTACCTCGTCTAGTTTATTGTCCAATGATTGCAAGTTGGCGAGTAGTATTAACGGCAACGGCAGCTTTCCCACTCTCCTTTTTCGGGTCCTGACCAGGCATCCGGCTCTTTGTCCTCTGTACCTGTGTCTCTTCCTCTTGGAAATTAAGGGGATGTTGGCCCGGTCGGGTGTTTGGAGAATGTCCTGTGCGTCTTGCTTGTTGAAGAAAAAATATTTGTCTAAACCGAGTTGAGTGATCGCTGTCCTGATACCCAGAATCTCTTTTGTGATAAGATACGGTTGCAGAAACATTATGTACAAAATAAGTTACAAATAACGTGAAAAAACCCAACATAATAACACAATTGGTTGGGCACCCATAAAACTGATTTCTTCCGGCGTGTACTACTACTACTGCTGCTGCTACTAATACTACTACTGCTGTTACTGCTACTTCTGCTACTGCTACTACTACTAGTAGTAGTAGTACTACTACTACTACTGCCACTGCTGCTACTACTACTACTACTACTACTGCTGCTACTACTTGTTATGGGATTTTTATGAATAATGACTAGATTATGTATACATTTAACTTAGAACTATAACTAAACAGAATACTACTATGTTACTGTATGAATGTATGGATCTTATTATAATCATAATACTGAATATAATGTGTGTCGTTTTAGTCAAGAATTATAACAAGGACTTTCTGTTCCTTGTTAGAAACTAATGGAAATATCGTCAGACCGGCTGGAATACTATGTTCCTTACAGGACATCCTGTCTCTACCCAGGGAGAGGAGAGACCTTGGGCTTGTAGTAGATTGTTTTTAACAGGTGGCAGACAATGTGGGAAGGCTTGTGAACTATACTGCCATTGTATCTGAGAGGAGGAGAGACATTGAGGTATATAAACTAATGTACATGATTTTATGGAGAGAGCTCTCGGAGAATAAACGCTACTGATTAATTTTGAGACTGGACTCTGTCCATTTTATGCAAATAAGTATGTCATTGGCCAGCTCTCCCGCTATCTCTCTCAGAATGACCTTCTTGATCCAAATCAGTCAGGTTTCAAGACTAGTCATTCAACTGAGACTACTCTTCTCTGTATCACGGAGGCGCTCCGCACTGCTAAAGCTAACTCTCTCTCCTCTGCTCTCATCCTTCTAGACCTATCGGCTGCCTTCGATACTGTGAACCATCAGATCCTCCTCTCCACCCTCTCCGAGTTGGGCATCTCCGGCGCGGCCCACGCTTGGATTGCGTCCTACCTGACAGGTCGCTCCTACCAGGTGGCGTGGCGAGAATCCGTCTCCTCACCACGTGCTCTCAACACTGGTGTCCCCCAGGGCTCTGTTCTAGGCCCTCTCCTATTCTCGCTATACACCAAGTCACTTGGCTCTGTCATAACCTCACATGGTCTCTCCTATCATTGCTATGCAGACGACACACAATTAATCTTCTCCTTTCCCCCTTCTGATGACCAGGTGGCGAATCGCATCTCTGCATGTCTGGCAGACATATCAGTGTGGATGACGGATCACCACCTCAAGCTGAACCTCGGCAAGACGGAGCTGCTCTTCCTCCCGGGGAAGGACTACCCGTTCCATGATCTCGCCATCACAGTTGACAACTCCACTGTGTCCTCCTCCCAGAGCGCTAAGAACCTTGGCGTGATCCTGGACAACACCCTGTCGTTCTCAACTAACATCAAGGCGGTGGCCCGTTCCTGTAGGTTCATGCTCTACAACATCCGCAGAGTACGACCCTGCCTCACACAGGAAGCGGCGCAGGTCCTAATCCAGGCACTTGTCATCTCCCGTCTGGATTACTGCAACTCGCTGTTGGCTGGGCTCCCTGTCTGTGCCATTAAACCCCTACAACTCATCCAGAACGCCGCAGCCCGTCTGGTGTTCAACCTTCCCAAGTTCTCTCACGTCACCCCGCTCCTCCGCTCTCTCCACTGGCTTCCAGTTGAAGCTCGCATCCGCTACAAGACCATGGTGCTTGCCTACGGAGCTGTGAGGGGAACGGCACCTCAGTACCTCCAGGCTCTGATCAGGCCCTACACCCAAACAAGGGCACTGCGTTCATCCACCTCTGGCCTGCTCGCCTCCCTACCACTGAGGAAGTACAGTTCCCGCTCAGCCCAGTCAAAACTGTTCGCTGCTCTGGCCCCCCAATGGTGGAACAAACTCCCTCACGACGCCAGGACAGCGGAGTCAATCACCACCTTCCGGAGACACTTGAAACCCCACCTCTTTAAGGAATACCTAGGATAGGATAAAGTAATCCTTCTCACCCCCCCCCTTAAAAGATTTAGATGCACTATTGTAAAGTGGCTGCTCCACTGGATGTCATAAGGTGAATGCACCAATTTGTAAGTCGCTCTGGATAAGAGCTGTCTGCTAAATGACTTAAATGTAATGTAATGTAAATGTTACAAATTCTTAGAAATGGACAGAGTGTTTTAAATGAATTGGTTAATGAACATATAGGAGTTAGTACTACCACTACTACTGCTACCGCTGCTGCTACTACTACTGCTACTACTACTACTACTACTACTACTACTACTGCTACTACTACTACTACTACTACTACTACTACTACTGCTAATATTACTACTAAAAGAGTCAAGTCATTCTCCAAGTAGTCCCTGTGTCTGGATATTGTTAGTTCATTAATGAGAGTGTTGGTGCATAGTCTGCTGTACCTGCTTGCCATCTCTCTTATCCGGAGGTGTTCTGACTCTGATGCAAGTGATCATCACCCATTCCCTGATTAAAGGCTTTCTCATACCCACACAAAGACATGAGACAACCATTCCTCCAGATCACAGTAGGCCCATAATGAGATGATCATATCATAAAACAACTTATCTTTTTTCACTTGTCTTCAATTGTGAAATACCTACAGAATGTCCTGGGAATCTTAACATATGTTCAGAAGAAATGGCCCAGACATGTTGGAGTATGGCTGAGAAAGTGCACTTAGTGTGGCAGCCACACATGGACTGGACTCTTGCCATTCACTGCCCTGTGTTCGGTGTTTACTTAGCGATGGCTAATAGATCCTCAGCATACTGCCGAAGAGGGTGGTTGATGCTCACATACATTGCTTCCATAAATTAGTCATACCTCTTCAGAGTTGGGTAAGTTAGTTTCTAAATGTAATTCGATACAATTACTAGTTACCAATCCAAAATTGTAATCTGTAATGTAACTTTTGGATTACCCAAACTCAGTAACATTATCTGATTACTTTCAGTTACTTTTAGACAACTTTCCCCTTAAGAGGCATTAGAAGAAGACAAAAAGGTTCCATCAAAGCATTTCGTGTGTCATGATAGTGGTCTCTTACTTGTGGTCAGACTCGCTCAGATGCTGAACTGAATGTCATTGAGAATGTCAAAATAATGTACATTTTCACAAACGTCCTTTCTGAATTTAAAAGTAATCCAAGAAGTATCATCTAGATTTTTTAAAGTATCTGTAATGTGATTTAGAATACTTTAGCTGCTTACATAACTGATTACAGTTCCAACTTTTTTGAAATCAGAATGAATGTAACTGATTACATGTGATCAGTTAGTCCCCAACCTTGTACCCCTTGACTTAGTCCCCATTTTGTTGCATTACAGCCTGAATTCAAAATTGATTAAATAAAATAAAAAATCTCATCCATCTATACAGAATACCCGATAATGACAAAGTAAAAACATGTTTTTAGAAAGAAATGTTAGCAAACTTATTGAAAATGAAATACAGAAATATCTCATTTACATAAGCATTCACACCCCTTTACTATGAGACTACAAATTGAGCTCAGGTGCATCCAATTTCCTTTGCTCATCTTTGAGATTTCACTACAATATGGAGTCCACCTGTGGCCAGTTCAATTGTTTGGACATGATTTAGAAAGAAACACACCTGTCTGTATAAGGTCCCACAGTTGACAGTGCATGTCAGAGCAGTCATAAAAAATGTCATTAAAAATCAACACTGCAGTGCTCTCCCTGTCCTCTGCCATGCCCTGATTGTATTACTGTTGATTATATCTTGAAACGTGCATCTACTGTTGCTAGCCCCAACTCTGACTTGTGTTCTGATATCTGCTTCACTGATATCTGCTCTCGTAAAAGCCTGGATTTTCTACACGTTAACACAAGCTTATTACCTACATTGATCAATTGAAAGTGTGGGTTCACAGCTCCAATCCAAATGTGTTGGTCATTACTGAGACGTTGTTAAAAGAGAGTTTTGTACACTGATGTTAACCTGTCACGTTCGTCGTAGGTGGAAGAAGAGGAGGACCAATGCGCAGCGTGGTAAGTGTCCATATTGATCATTTATTATCATGAACACAAGATAACGAAACAGTCCTGAACGGTGAATACAAAAAAACACTGAACAGAAAATAATCACCCACAACTCAAAGGTGAAACAAGGCTACCTAAGTATGGGTCTCAATCAGGGACAACGATTGACAGCTGCCTCTGATTACCATACCAGGCCAAACACAGAAATCCCAAATGATAGAAATGGAACATAGACTGCCCACCCCAACTCACGCCCCGACCATACTAAAACAAAGACAAAACAAAGGAACTAAGGTCAGAACGTGACACCCCCAAGGGTGCGGACTCCGGCCGCAAAACCTGAACCTATAAGGGAGGGTCTGGGTGGGTCGCCCGTCTGTCCTGAGTACTGTCACATTCTGATCTTAGTTCCTTTTGTATGTCTTTATTTTAGTTGGTCAGGGCGTGAGTTGGGGTGGGCATTCTATGTTTTGTTCTGTTGTATGTCTATGTGTTTAGCCTAGTATGGTTCTCAATCAGAGGCAGGTGTCAGTCGTTGTCTCTGATTGAGAGCCATATTTAGGTAGCCTGTTTTCTATTGTGTTTTGTGGGTGGTTGTATCCTATGTTAATGTTTTCACCATACGGGACTGTTTCGGTTGTTTGTTTGAACTTTTGTTATTTTGTTCAGTGTTCTGTTGATTTATTAAATATATCATTATGGACACATACCACGCTGCACATTGGTCTGATCCTTGCTACTCCTCCTCTGAAGAAGAGGAATTCCGTTACATAACCTTTCTGGTTATAGCCTTTTTCGGCAAGACAGAACTTCCAAAGGTGGTGGAGTAGCAATCCTTACCAAGGAACACCTTCAGTGCTCAGTCTCCACCAAGTCTGTCCCCAAACAATTTGATTTGTTGGTTTTAAGCATTAAACTTTCAAATAGCTATTTTTTAATATTGCTGGGTCTTATCGTCCACCATCAGCACCGGCCTGTACCCTAAATCTCCTAAACTCTCTCCTGACCACTTACACAAAGGCTGAATTTGTCCTGCTAGGTGACCTAAACTGGGACATGCTTATACCACCTGACCAAGTCCTAAAGCAATGGGACTCTATAAATCATTCTCAGATTATTACCAATCTTACAAGGCATGACTCCAAAGGACAGGCTACTTTCCTCCATGTTATCCTCACAAATAATCCTGATAGTTATCAGTCTGGTGTTTTCTGTAATTAACTTAGTGATCACTGTTTTACAGCCTGTGCTCATAGTGGCTGCTCAGTGAAATGATCTGTCCTGATTTGTCATAGACGCTTGCTAAAAAACTTTAATGAGCAAGTCTTCCCACATGACCTGGCCTCTGTAAATTGGTATAGAACCAGCTTGATCCCCTCTGTCGAAGATGCTTGGACCTTTTTTGATATTTCTAAAGGAATCATTAACAAACACACAAAGAAAATTAGAATAAAAAACAGGTTCAGCCCCTGGTTCGACCATGATCTGGCAGAGTTACTCCTCTTCAAGAATTCCATTTGGAGAAAGGCTGGGCACACGCATACTCAGGCTGACTGCCTCTTGTTCAGGAAAATGATAAATAAGTGCACTCAGACCATCTGGAAAGCCACAGTTAGTTACTTTAAGGAGCAGTACTCTCTGTGGGTCTAACCCCAAGAAGTTCTGGAAAACTGTTAAAGACCTGGAGAATAAACCCTCCTCCTTACAGCTGCCCATGTCCCTTAATGTTGATGATGTGGTTGTTACTAACAAGGAGCACATGGCTGAGCTCTTTAATCACCACTTTATTAAGTCAGGATTCCTATTTGACTCAGCCATGCCCCTCCCACCCCTTCTAATGCGTCTAGCCACGATGCTCATCCCTCTTTTCCCCCTGCCCCACTACAAAGTTTCTCCTTGTAAGCGGTCACTGAGTCCGAGGTGCTAAAGGAGCTCCTTAAACTTGAACCCCCCCCCAACTTCTCTGGGAAAGTTCCCATTGATTGGAAGGCAGCCATCCTTAATTTAAAGGGGGAGATAAAGCTGTTCCTAACTTTTATAGGCCAATTTCTATTTTGCCCAGTTTATCAAAAGTGTTGGAAAAACGTATCAAAAATCAACTGACTGGCTTTCTTGATGTCCATAGTATTCTCTCTTGTATGCAATCTGGTTTCAGCTCAGGTTACTCAGGATGTGTCACTGCAACCTTAAAGGTCCTAAATGATGTCACCATTGCCCTTGAGGCTTTTGATATGGTAGACCATTCCATTCTTGTGGGCCGGCTTATGAGTAATGGTGTCTCTGAGAGGTCTTTGGCCTGGTTTGCTAACTACCTCTCTCAAAGAGTGCAGTGTATAAAGTCAGAACATTTGCTGTCTCAGCCACTGCCTGTCACCAAGGGAGTACCCCAAGGCTCGATCCTAGGCACCACGCTCTTCTCAATTTACATCAACGACATAGCTCAGGCAGGAGGAAGCTCTCTCATCCATTTATATGCAGATGATAGTCTTATACTCAGCTGGCCCCTCCCCATATTTTGTGTTAAACGCTCTACAACAAAGCTTTCTTGGTGTCCAACAAACTTTCTCTGCCCTTAACCTTATTCTGAACACCTCCAAAACAAAGGTCATGTGGTTTGGTAAGAAGAATGTCCCTCTCCCTACCAGTGTGATTACTACCTCTGAGGGTTTAGCGCTTGAGGTACTCACCTCATACAAGTACTTGGGAGTATGGCTAGACGGAACACTGTCATTCTCTCAGCAAATATCAAAGATGCAGGCTAAGGTTACATCTAGACTTGGTTTCCTCTATCGTAATCACTCCTCTTTCATCCCAGCTGCCAAACTAACCCTGATTCAGATGACCATCCTACCCATGCAGGTAAGGGTGATCTTGAGCAGCACCATTCGGCCATCAGATTTTCCACCAATACTCCTTATAGGACACATCACTGCACTCTATACTTCTCTGTAAACTGGTCATCTCTGTATACCCGTCTCAAGACCCACTGGTTGATGCTTATTTATAAAACCCTCTTAGGCCTCACTCCCCCCAATCTGATATACCTACTGCAGCCCTCATCCTCCACATACAACACCCATTCTACCAGTCACTTTCTGTTAAAAAAGCACACACATCCATGGGTCTCGCGACTGGAGCAAGTTGCAGAAAACACTCTAACTGGACAGTTTTATTTCCATCTCTTCATTCAAAGACTCAATCATGGACACTTACTGACAGTTGTGGCTGTTTCGCATGATATATTGTTGTCTCTATCTTCTTGCCCTTTGTGCTGTTGTCGGTGCCCAATAATGTTTGTACCATGTTTAGTTCTGCTACCATGTTGTTCTGCTGCCATGTTGTGTTGCTACCATGTTGTCATGTTGTGTTGCTGCCATGCTATGTGGTTGTCTGAGGTCTCTCTTTATGTAGTGTTGTGGTGTCTCTCTTGTCGTAATGTGTGTTTTGTCCAACATTTTTATTTTTAATCCCAGCCCCCATCCCCGCAAGAGGCCTTTGACTTTTGGTAGGCCGTCAGTGTAAATAAGAATTTATTCTTAACTGACTTGCCAAGTTAAGTAAAGGTTAAATAAATAACATTTAAATAAAAAGAGCATAAACTATATCATTAAGTCCAAGGAACTGTCTGAAGATCTCCAAGATATAATTGTGATGAGGCATGTATCTGGGGAAGGGTACAAAACAAGTTATAGAGTGTTGAAAGTTTCCAAGAACAAAGTGGTCTCCATCATTGGGAAATTGAAAAATTATGTAACTACCCAGACTCTTCCTAGAGCTGCTATCTGACCAACCTGAGCAACCGGGCAAGAAGGACCTTGACCAAGAACTCAATGATCACTCTGACAGAACTACATAGTTCCTTTGCTGAGATGGGAGAACCTGCCAGAAGGACAACAGCATTTCCCCAATCTTGGCATTATGGGAGAGTGGGCAGACAGAAGCCACTCCTGAGAAAAAGGCACATGACAGCATGCCTGGAGTTTGCAAAAAGGCACATGAAAGACTGGCCTGATAAGACAAAAATGTATCTATTTGGACTGAATGCAAAGTGCTATGTCTGGAGAAAACCAGGCACAATTCATTATCCGTCTAACACAATCCTTACCGTGAAGCACGGTGGTGGCAGCATTGTGCAATGGGGATTATTTTCAGAAGCAGGGACAAGGAGACTGGTAAAGGATAGAGGGAACAATGAATGGAACCAAATACAGGCACATCATTGATGAGAACCTGCTTCAGAGTGCAATCCACCTTAGACTGGGGCAAACAGGAATGTGACTTCCGAACAAGAATGTGAAAGCCCTTGAGTGGCCCAGCCAAGCCCACACCTGAATCCCACTGAAAATCTGTGGAAAGACTTGATGATTGCTGTTCACTGTCACTCCCCATCTAACTTAACAGAGCTTGAGAAAATTTGCAAAGAAAACGCCCAAATCCAGATGTGCAAAGTTGATACAGACATACAGACATTGGTGCGGCAGGTACCCTAGTGGTTAGAGTGTTGGGCCAGTAACCGAATCCCCGAGCTGACAAGGTAAAAAATCTGTCATTCTGCCCCTGAACAAGGCAGTTAACCCACTGTTCAAAGGCCGGCATTGTGAATAAAAATGTGTTCTTAAATGTCTAGTTAAACAAAAATACACAAATATAATACCCAGGATGACTCAAAGCTGTAATTGCCACCAAATGTGTTTCTACAAAGTATGGACTCATGGGAGTGAATACTTACGTAAATTAAATATTTCTGTTCATTTTCAATACATTTAAAAAAATTTATTCCATTTTGAAGTCAGGCTGTAACACAACAAAATGTGGAATAAGTTAAGAGGTATGAATACTTTCGGAAGGCACTTTACGCCAGATATTCAACATTTTGTTTTAATCACCGTGGTAACAGAATTGCAGATTTATTTTTTTAAACTTTTCCCTGTGGCGAACATCTCCCCCTTTGTAAATCCAATCAAATAAACCTGATATTTCTGATATTCCGTAGATTTCTTGTCCATTGAACATAATGTTTATATCACCATAAATTATAGATAGTGTTATAGTCTGGAAAAGCATATAATGACAATGTCCCTGATTTCCCCTGTCCTTTTGCTTATCTCCATCCCCCTCCAGGTGTCGCCCATCTGCCCCATTATCCCCAGGGTACTTATACCTGTGTTCTCTGTTTGTCTGTTGACAGTTCGTCTTGTTTGTCAAGTCAACCAGCATTTTGTCTCAGCTCCTGCTTTTCCCTAGTCTCTCTTTTTCTCGCCCTCCTGGTTTTGACCCTTGCCTGTCCTGACTCTGAGCCCGCCTGCCTGACCACTCTACCTGCCCCTGACCCTGAGCCTGCCTGCCGTCCTGTACCTTTGCCCCTACTCTGGATTACCGACCTCTGCCTGACCTGACCCTGAGCTTGCCTGCCGTTCTGTACTTTGCCGTTCTGTACTTTGCCCCACTACTCTGGATGATCAACCCCTGCCTGCCTTGACAAGTCGTTTGCCTGACCCTGTTGCTGTAATAAACATTGTTACTTCAACACAGTCTGCATTTGTGTCTTACCTGAAATGCGATAGTACGAACTGGCCATGACTGACCCAGCAGACTTGAACCAGCTCCACAATGCCATCTCCTCCCAAGGAGCCACCATTGGTAGGCACGAGGATTTGCTTCATGGTCTGATGGAAGGGTTCCAGGACGTGGCTGAAAGTCACGACCTAGCATTGGACGCATTGCTGGAGCAATTCCGTAGGCAGCCTACCACGACGGTAACCTCCCAACCACGGTGTGGGAGCAACAATCCACCATCTGCCTCAGTCTGGAAGTATTCGTGGCGGAGGTGAGAAAGGATTTTGTTACTTCAGCTTTGTCAGGACTCCCTCAGTGTGGCAGACTATGCTGTGGATTTACGTACGCTAGCAGTGGAGGGTGCCTGGAACCCGGAAGCGCTGTTTGACACATTCCTGCACGGATTATTGGAGGAAGAAAAGGACGAGATTGCAGCCCGGGAAATACCTACGGATCTCGACTCACTCATCGCTTTGACCGGCTACGGGAACTTAGGAGGGAGAAGAGGTCTGATTGCGGTCACAATCACTCACTCAAGGATCCCACCGTGCATCTGATGAACTCCGGAAGTCCCCAGTGTTCCCGAGAGGATCCGAGCTTACCCGAGTTCCTCCAAGAGCCTCCGAAGTCTGCCAAGAGACCCACCCCTCCCTGTTGCTGTAATAAACATTGTTACTTCAACACAGTCTGCATTTGGGTTTTACCTGAAATGTGATAGGCAATCTTAATGTAATATTAACTCTCGCAAACCTAGCCTGGTTTTCAGTGGTAACCCCTACCCTGACATATGTATTCTTTCACACAGCAATAACTTACCTTGATGGCTTCTTCAATACTGTCTAAAACACCTAATTCATTACATTACCACTGTATTTGATTGAGAATGTTGCTTTGAACATTATACTTTATGTAGGCTACTGCTGCATATGAACCATTTCGTGCAAATACATAGAGCATAAACGATCAAATGTTTTTATTACGACCAAATCATATCATAATTCATTGAAGAAGGGAACCCATGATGTTATACAATTTTTTTGTCTGGAGTCATTTCACTGAACATCATGCATCAGAATTCAGAGAAACAAGAAAATGCTTGACTACAAAATGGCCGTTTAATAGAGTGTTATGCATCTCTACACCAGATCCCATAATTCAAGACAGTATCCTGGTTGTTTTATTTTCTCCCCCCACCCACACATTGTGGAATAAGTCAACCCACAAAGGAAGCATTCGAGTGAGATTCTGAGATTCTCCATGTAATGGGAACTGACCAGTAAGACCTGCTGTATTGTGATCAATACATAGGGAGCCATAAGGAACATCCCTCAACATGTCTGTCTACAGAGACTAGTTTACCACAGATACTATGGATCTGACTCTGTTTGTGGGGTCAGGAATATGGATTTGTGTGAATGAAGTGACCTGGTATACAATATTGTATTTAAAACATATACAATTTAGAATGTTGGGGGGTTTACTATGTTTCACAAACCACTCATAAACCAGCTGTTTCCTTGTGCAATCTATCATGCAAAACATCACCATGTGGCCTAGCATGTCCACATAATGTCTGTAATGTTCTGCATATCAATTATTCCACTCTATGCCAGCCCTGCAGTCAAAAGAGGAGTGACACCTCAACTGTGTGTTTAGAGGTGCTGTGTACGCTAGCTTCCTCTCCCTGTTGTTCAGACATGTTTCTATTTTCCGCCTTGGATCTGAATCGATGCATTAACCACATTCTTCTCACTCCAAAACATATGGGTTTCTAGCATTCTTCACAATCCACTATCCTCCTTTTCCCTCCTGGTTTTTGCATGCCCAGCGTCCCTCCTGTTTTGAATGTTTTCAGACTAGAGTCAGTCAGGTTAGAAAGATGGATGTGGTGTAATGAGTGTAATTGCACTAATCCTTCCATTTTCACAGCACTTTAATTTGTTCATGCTGTTACCTAATCTTTATTGGGCCATAATTTGTATTCTGTATGTGATTACATTTCCTCTTTCGGTCAGTTGGCAATTATGGGGCTTGCACACTCATGCTGGCTTGCGCAATACCTACCATTATTACTTTGGCACAGGCTTCTAAACAACAAAACAGAGGCCGTGGTTACAAGGGGAAATGCCGATACACTCTATGCACTATATAGTATACATGGGTATGACGAGCTCAGAAGCTACAAACAGAAACTTCATGTAAATCAGGAGAGATGGTTATTCCAGATGTCTATACTTTTTCTATTAAACTTTACTGTTATTTCACTCGCTACTGAACTCCACTGACAGGTCTTGGATATTGAAATGAACATCAACGTTCAATTATCTGGTGCCTGTATGTCTCAGACTCAGAACCTTTTGCATTTTTTTACAATTACAACATATTCCCATTGAACAGCCTGGCAGGCAGAGGGAATATTAGCGATGTCATTGTATGGTCTGTGGACGAGTGGATTGTGCTATCTGATATCTAGGGAGGAGGGAGACATTTTCAGGTCAACAAAATGTTTATTTTGAGAACCATTCAGCATGCGAGGGAATGGCTTCTGTCTGAATCAGAGCACACCTAAGCAGGGAATATGCAAAAGTAGTCCAATGGACGGCCATATCGACGATAAAGTAATTGCAGCGATAAAGTAATTGCAGCTCTGACTTGTGTTGAAGGATATCTCTGTACTAGATGATGCAAAACTCCTAGATTATAATAATTTCTGTACCAGATTATGCTATACTCTCTGTGCTAGATGATGATAAACTCTCTGTACTAGTTGATAATCATTTCTGTACCATATTATGCTAAACTCTCTGTACTAGATGATGATAAACTCTGAACTAGATGATAATAATCTCTGTACCAGATTATGCTAAACTCTCTGTACAAAATTATAATAATCTCCACACTAGATGATGCGTAACTCTCAGTACTAGACGATGCTAAACTCTCTGTATGTCACGCCCTGACCTGAGTATTCTTTGTTTTCTTTATTGTTTTGGTTAGGTCAGGGTGTGACATGGGTGATGTATGTGTTTTTTGTACTCTCTAGGGGTTTTGTAGATTTATGGGGTTGTTTACGATCTAGGTGTTTATATATGTCTATGGTTGCCTAGATTGGTTCTCAATTAGAGGTAGGTGTTTATCGTTGTCTCTGATTGGGAACCATATTTAGGCAGCCATCTTCTTTGGGTATTTCGTGGGTTATTGTCTATGTCTATGTCTAGTTGCCTCTGTCTGCACTAGTACTATTATTGCTTCACGTTCGGTTTGTTGTTTTGTATAGTTTAAGTGTTCTTCGTCTTCATTAAAAGTATGTATTCATCTTACGCTGCGCCTTTGTCTCCTCCATTCGACGAACGTGACACTGTACTAGATGATGATAAACTCCCTGTACTGGATGATGATACACTCTCTGTGCTAGATGATAAAACTGCTGTAATAGATGATGACAAACACTCTGTACCAGATTATGTTTAACAATCTGTACTAGTTGATGATAAACTCTCTGTACTAGATGATGCTAAACTCTCTATACTAGATGATGATAATCTCTGTTCTAGATGATAATAACCTCTGTAATAGAGGATGACAAACACTCTCTAACAGATGATTCTAAACTCTCTGTTTGAGATAATGCTAAACTCTCTGTACTACATTATAATAATCTCTGTACTAGATGTAATAACCTCTCTGTACTGGATGATGATCACCTCTCTGTAAAAGATTATGATAAACTCTCTGTGCTAGATGATAAAACTGCTGTAATAGATGAAGACAAACACTCTGTACCAGATTATGCTAAACAATCTGTACTAGATGATGATAAACTCTCTGTACTAGATGATGCTAAACTCTCTATACTAGATGATAATAATCTCTGTACTATATGATAATAAACCCTTTAATAGATGATGACAAACACTCTGTACCAGATTATGCTAAACTCTCTGTACTAGATGATATTAAACTTTCTGTACAAGATGATGATAAACTCTCTGTTCTAGATGATGGTAAACTCTCTGTACTAAATGATGCTAAACTCTCTGTACTAGATGACAATATTCTGTGTATTAGATGATGATAAACTCTTTTTTCTTTTTTGATTTTTTTTTAATTTTTACCCCTTTTTCTCCCCAATTTCGTGGTATCCAATTGTTGTAGTAGCTACTATCTTGTCTCATCGCTACAACTCCCGTACGGGCTCGGGAGAGACGAAGGTTGAAAGTCATGCGTCCTCCGATACACAACCCAACCAGCCTCACTGCTTCTTAACACAGCGTGCATCCAACCCGGAAGCCAGCCGCACCAATGTGCCAGAGAAAACACAGTGTACCTGGCAACCTTGGTTAGCGCACACTGCGCCCGTCCCGCCACAGGAGTCGCTGGTGCGTGATGCGACAAGGACATCCCTACCGACCAAGCCCTCCCTAACCCGGACGACGCTAGGCCAATTGTGCGTCGCCCCACGGACCTCCCGGCCGCGGCCGGTTACGACAGAGCCTGGACGCGAACCCAGAGTCTCTGATGGCACAGCTGGCGCTGCAGTACAGCGCCCTTAACCACTGCGCCACCCGGGAGGCTTAAACTCTTTTCTTAATGATAAACTCTCTGTACTAGATGAAAATAAACTATATGTACTAGATACACTCTCTGTACAATATGACACTATTCTGTGTTTTAGATGATGATAAACTCTTTGCTTAATGTTGATGAACTCTCTGTTCTAGATTATAATAATCTCTGTACTAGATGATGATAAACTCTCTATACAATATAATAATAATCTCTGTACGAGATGATGATAAACTCTCTGTACTAGATGATGACAAACTCTCTGTACTAGATGACACTAAACTCTCTATACTAGATGATAATAATCGTTGTACTAGATGATAATAACCTCTGTAACAGAAAATGACAAACACTCTGCACCAGAGTATGCTAAACTCTCTGTAATAGATGATGACAAACTCTCTGCTCTAGATTATGATCATATCTGTACTAGATGATAATAATCTCTACTAGATGAGAGAAAACTCTATTTCCTAGTTGATGACAAACTCTCTGTACTAGATGATGCTAAACTCTCTTTTCTAGATGACAAACACTCTGTACCAGATGAAATAACCTCTGTACTGGATGATTTAATTTTTTTATTTTATTTTTATTTCACCTTTATTTAACCAGGTAGGCTAGTTGAGAACAAGTTCTCATTTACAACTGCGACCTGGCCAAGATAAAGCATAGTAGTGTGAACAGACAGCAACACAGAGTTACACATGGAGTAACCAATAAACAAGTCAGTAACACAGTAGAAAAAAAATTACATAAAAAAAGGGTCGATATACATTGTGTGCAAAAGGCATGAGAAGGTAGGCGAATAATTACAATTTAGCAGATTAACACGAGTGATAAATGATCAGATGGTCATGTGCAGGTAGAGATACTGGTGTGCAAAAGAGCAGAAAAGTAAATAAATAAAAACAGTATGGCGATGAGGTAGGTAAATTGCGTAGGCTACATACCGATGGACTATGTACAGCTGCAGCGATTGGTTAGCTGCTCAGATAGCAGATGTTTAAAGTTGGTGAGGGAGATAAAAGTCTCCAACTTCAGAGATTTTTGCAATTCGTTCCAGTCACAGGCAGCAGAGAACTGGAAGGAAAGGCGGCCAAATGAGGTGTTGGCTTTAGGGATGATCGGTGAGATACACCTGCTGGAGCGCGTGCTACGGGTGGGTGTTATCATCGTGACCAGTGAACTGTGATAAGGAGGAGCTTTACCTAGCATGGACTTGTAGATGACCTGGAGCCAGTGGGTCTGGCGACGAATATGTAGCGAGGGCCAGCCGACTAGAGCATACAGGTCGCAGTGGTGGGTGGTATAAGGTGCTTTAGTAACAAAGCGGATAGCACGGTGATAAACTGCATCCAGTTTGCTGAGTAGAGTATTGGAAGCCATTTTGTAGATGACATCGCCGAAGTCGAGGATCGGTAGGATAGTCAGTTTTACTAGGGTAAGTTTGGCGGCGTGAGTGAAGGAGGCTTTGTTGCAAAATAGAAAGCCGATTCCAGATTTGATTTTGGATTGGAGATGTTTGATATGAGTCTGGAAGGAGAGTTTACAGTCTAGCCAGACACCTAGGTACTTATAGATGTTATAGAGCAGTTGGAGGCCACGGAAGGAGTGTTGTAAGGCATTGAAGCTCGTTTGGAGGTTAGATAGCACAGTGTCCAAGGAAGGGCCAGAAGTTTACAGAATGGTGTCGTCTGCATAGAGGTGGATCAGGAAATCGCCCGCAGCAAGAGCAACATCATTGATATATACAGAGAAAAGAGTCGGCCCGAGAATTGAACCCTGTGGCACCCCCATAGAGACTGCCAGAGGACCGGACAACATGCCCTCCGATTTGACACACTGAACTCTGTCTGCAAGTAGTTGGAGAACCAGGCAAGGCAGTCATTCGAAAAACGAGGATACTGAGTCTGCCGATAAGAATATGGTGATTGACAGAGTCGAAAGCCTTGGCCATGTCGATGAAGACTGGATAAGAGCGTCTGCTAAATTACTTAAATGTAAATGTAAATGTAAGACGGCTGCACAGTACTGTCTTTTATCGATGGCGGTTATGATATCGCTTAGTACCTTTAGCCTGGCTGAGGTGCACCCGTGACCGGCTCGGAAACCAGACTGCACAGCGGAGAAGGTACGGTGGGATTCCAGATGGTCAGTGATCAGTTTGTTGACTTGGCTTAAATAGGCAGGGCAGGGCAGGATGGATATAGGTCTGTAATAGTTTGGGTCCAGGGTGTCTCCCCCTTTGAAGAGGGGGATGACCGCGGCCGCTTTCCATTCCTTGGGGATCTCAGACGATATGAAAGAGAGGTTCATCCTCTCTTTCATTCTAGATGATAAAACTGCTGTAATAGATGATGACAAACACTCTGTACCAGATTATGCTAAACTCTCTATACTAGATGATAATAATCTCTGTACTAGATGATAATAACCTCTGTAAGAGATGATGACAAACACTCTGTACTTGATGATAATAATCTCTGTACTAGATTATAAAAATCTCTAATAGATGATAATAATATCTGTCATAGATGATGATGATGAAGTATTTGTACAAGATGATGATAAACTCTCTGTACTAAATGATGCTAAAGTCTCTGTACTAGATGATATTAATCTCTGTTCTAGATGATAATAATCTCCGTACTAGATGATTGTCATCTCTCTGTACTAGATTATGATAAACTCTCTGTTTTAGATGATGATAAACTCTGTTTTAGATGATGCTAAACTCTCTATACTAGATGATAAAAATCACTACTAGATGATGATAAACTCTCTGTTCTAGATGATGATGAACTCTCTGTTGACAATGATGATACACTCTCTGTACTAGATGACAATAACCGCTGAACTAGATGATGATAGACTCTCTTTAAAAGATTTAAAAACTCTCTGTACAAGATGATGATATACTCTCTATAGTAGATGATGATATACTCTCTGTGCTAGATGATGAAAAACTCTCTGTACTAGATGATGATAAACTCTCTGTACAATATCATGAAACACTCTCTGTACTAGATGATAATAACCACTTTAATAGATGATGACAATCACTCTGTACCAGATTATGCTAAACTCTCTACAATATGATGATAAACTCTTTGTTCTAGATGATAATATCTGAACTAGATGATGATAAACTCTCTGAAGTAGATGATAATAATATCTGTACTAGATGATGATAAACTCTCTGTTCTAGATGATGATAATATCTGTACTAGATTATGAGAAACTCTCTGCACGAGATGATAATAGGAACACTATCTGATCTGTACTAGAGATCATAATAAACTCTCTGTACTAGATGATAATAACCTCTGTAAAAAAAATCATAAACACTGTACCAGATTGTGCTAATCTCTCTGTACTAGATGATGATAAACTCTCTGTTCTAGATGATACTAGTCTCTCTACTAAATTATAAACTCTTTGTCCTATTAAATAATAATAATCAACGTACTACACGATGATAAACTCCCTACGAGATGATAAACTCTCTGTACTAGATGATGCTAAACTCTCTGTTCTAGATGATAAAAATCTCTTTACTAGATGATGATAAACTCTCGGTACTAGATGATAATAATCTCTCTACTAGAAGATGATAAAGTCTCTGTACTAGATGATGATATTCTCTCTACTGGATTATAAACTCTCTGTACTGGATGAGGATAAACTCTCTTTATTAAATCAAATTAATCAACGTACTAGAATATGACAAGCTCTCTACGAGATGATAAACTCTCTGTACTAGATGATGCTAAACTCTCTGTACTAGATGATAATAAACTCTGTACTAGATGATGATAAACACTCTGTAATCGATGATGATAAACACTGTAATAGATGACGATAAATTATCTGCTAGATGATGAAAAACTCTGTGTAAAAGATGATGATAATCTTTGAACTAGATTATGCTAATCTCTCTGTACTAGATGATGATACATTTTGTACTAGATGATGATACACTCACATTGCTAGATGATGATAAATGCTCTATACTAGATGATAATAATCTCTGTACTAGATGATAATAACCACTGTAATAGATGAAGATAAACTCTCCGTACCAGATTATAATAAACTCTGTACTAGATGATGAGAAACTCTCTGTACTAGATGATAATAATCTCTGTACTAGATGATGACAACCTCTTTACAAGATGATAAACTCTCTGTACTAGATGATGATAAACTCTCTGTACTGGATTATAATAAACTCTCTTTACTAGATGATGATAAACTCTCTGTACTATATGATAATAATCTCTGTTCTAATGATGATAAACTCTCTGTACTAGATGATGATGATAAACTCTCTGTACTAGATGATAATAATCTCTGTACTATATGATGATAAACTCTCTGTACTGCAGTCATGGCCAAAAAATATATTTTTCACAAAGTCTGCTGCCTCAGTGTCTTTAGATATTTTTGTCGGATGTTACTATGAAATACTGAAGTGTAATTATTGTAAGGGGTGCGTAACTGGTGGCAGAGAAGTCAGACACAGTAGAGCAGAACTGGGTAATAACCGGAGCAGTTTAATATACATGTTACGGATACAGGTATCCTGTGTGTGTGTGTGTGTGTGTGTGTGTGTGTGTGTGTGTGTGTGTGTATCCTGTGTTCTTTTCTCTCCTTCTCCCCTCACAGGTGGAAATCATCACTCCCCAGTCACCAATCCAATCATCAATCAGAAGACACACCTCCTCCTGTTTCCTACCCAATCACAGTTCCTTTCCCTTGGTTTAAAACCCCCATCAGTTGTTTGCTCTAGAGCTCAATCTCTCTGTAAATGCCATGTCTGTAGGTCTCTGTGTTTCTCTCTCTTTGTGTATTAACCTCTCTTTTGTTTGAGCACCTCCATAGCACTTTGTCATCACCTGTGAGTATTGTTTTTGGTTATGGTGTTTGTTTGTTTGCTGGTGGGAAAAGGGGAAACCAAGACAAGTCGCCCATGGGCATATACTACCCGTAAGTAGACTTTGTTAAATACACTAGTTAGAACTGGGCGGACCACCCACTGTATTTTTGGTTAGTTAGTTAGCTGTTGTTAAAGTAGGCTAGTCTAGCTTAGGTTTTTTTTGAATACTTATTGTTTCTTTCCTTGGGTCCAGCTCAGCCCCTTTTCCTGCTCCCCCATTACCGTGTGTTTTACAATAAACCCTGAGTTTGACGGTAGATTTCAGTTGTCCTGGTTATTTCGTTCTCACTTTTACTTTGTCACAATTATAATTTGCATGAGTTATGTTACAGGTCTCACTACCATCCCCCCCCTAGACTGTCGGGCCAAAAGGGATTCGTAACAATACAAAACCACCGGCATCCAGAATAACAACGTATGGGTACAAAACCCATTGCGCACCAGACAACAATGTGCACAAGCACTTACAACAAACAATTCCCAACAAAGACATGCAGGGGGAACAGAGGGTTAAATACACAACACGTAATGAGGGAATGAAAACCAGGTGTGTGGGAAAACAAGACAAAACAAATGGAAAATGAAAAATGGATCGGCGATGGCTAGAAGAACGGTGACGTCGACCGCCGAACATCGCACGAACAAGGAGAGGAACCGACTTAGGTAGAAGTTGTGACAAATATAAGCATTTCATTTGTGTCAAAGGCTTTTATTGACAATTACATGAAGTTGATGCAAAGAGTCAATATTTGCAGTGTTGACCCTTCTTTTTCAAGACCTCTGCAATCTGCCCTGGCATGCTGTCAATTAACTTCTGGGCCACATCCTGACTGATGGCAGCCATTCTTGCATAATCAATGCTTGGAGTTTGTCAGAATTTGTGGGTTTTTGTTTGTCCACCCGCCTCTTGAGGATTGACCAGACATTCTCAGATTATGGTCTGGGGAGTTTCCTGGCCATGGACCCAAAATATCGATGTTTTGTTCCTCGAGCCACTTAGTTATGGCAAAGTGCTCCATCATGCTGGAAAAGGCATTGTTCATCACCATACTGTTCCTGGATGGTTGGGAGAAGTTGCTCTCGGAGGATGTGTTGGTACCATTCTTTATTCATGGCTGTGTTCTTAGGCAAAATTGTGAGTGAGCCCACTCCCTTGGCTGAGAAGCAATCCCACACATGAATGGTCTCAGGATGCTTTACTGTTGGCATGATACAGGACTGATGGTGGCGCTCACCTTGTCTTCTCCAGACAAGGTACTCACACCTGTCTGCTGCCATTCCTGAGCAAGCTCTGTACTGGTGGAGCCCCAATCCCGCAGCTGAATCAACTTTAGGAGAAATTCTGGTGCTTGCTGGACTTTCTTGGGCTCCCTGAAGCCTTCTTCACAACAATTGAACCTCTCTCCTTTAAGTTCTTAATGATCCGATAAATGGTTGATTTAGGTGCAATCTTACTGGCAGCAATATCCTTGCCTGTGAAGCCCTTTTTGTGCAAAGCAATGATGACGGTGCGTGTTTCCTTGCAGGTAACCATGGTTGACAGAGGAAGAACAATGACTCCAAGCACCACCCTTCTTTTGAAGCTTCCAGTCTGTTATTCAAACTCAATCAGCATGACATAGGGATCTCCAGCCTTGTCCTCGTCAACACTCACACCTGTGTAATCCGAGAATCACTGACATGATGTCAGCTGGTCCTTTTGTGGCAGGGCTGAAATGCAATGGAAACATTTTGGGGGGATTCAGTTCATTTGCATGGCAAAGAGGGACTTTGCAATTAATTGCAATACATCTGCTCACTCTTCATAACATTCTGGACTATATGCAAATTGCCATCATACAAACTGAGGCAGTAGACTTTGTGAAAAATAATATTTGTGTCACTCTCTCAACTTTTGGCCATGACTGTAGATGATAATAATCTCTGGAATAGATGATGATAAACTCTATACTAGATGATGATAAACTCCGCATAGTACATTATGTTGTGCGTTTTCTCTCCAACTGTTCTGATTGAGATTCACAATCTCATCTGATTGTGGGCTCTCTCAGACTTGCACTGATTCTGTCAGTCCTTTCACTGTCAAGCTTGATCAGCAGTACACCGAGAAACAAAGTGATCTTTGAGCTCAGTCTTTTGTCTGCCTGTCTGCCTGCTTGTTCGCTCACTGGCTGCAAGTGAGGACAGAAATATTATTTACATGGGGAGGGAGGAGAGACAACGTGACTCCTGAAGGATATGATTTTGGTCACCATATGCCTCAGTCAATACCTTGAGTGTAACATCATGAATGGCCAGGATGATGGATAGGGTGCTGTAGAATGCCCTGCTAGACCCATTATCATCAGAGGAACATTCTTCGCTGGTCATGCTGGCTTCTGTATCACTACCATCTGACACTCTGACTCCTCCTTTCCCTGCTGCTGATTCCCAGGGGAAGTCCCTTTGAAGCTATCTACAGCGTCTAATTAAGCTGTCTATAGTCCATCCAATCTCTGTTCGTTCGCATGCTAGTGGCACAGAGGAGGTGGCCGGGTTGACGTAAAAACAGACTTGACCTGAATGTCCAAGAACATACAGGCTTCTGTAGAGGAACATCAAAACTTCATTAAATAAGCCTCTCTCAACCTTATAAGACTGCCGCAAACAGTTTTTTGACGGGTTTGTTCATTTGAAGAATGTTGCTAATTTCAACCAGACTTTCGATCCCTGTAAATTCACAGACTCCAGACACATTAAATAGGCAACATGGAATTGAGTGTAGATTGCATTCATTTTCGTAATGCAGCAGTTTATGTTAGAAATGCATTTCTTAATTTGAGCCAGTTTGCTACAGCAGGAAAATAATCCTGCAGCAACAGGAAATCTGAATTGTTACGTGGATTATAATTCATTTATATGTCTAAGGCTTGATAATTTTTTTGTTAGGGCAAATCAAGACATTTTAAAGTGGAAATTCCAAACTTTAGAAGCCTTTTTAAACGTTGAATACACAACAAGTTTGGATATGCAGGAAAATTCTCAGCAACAAAAGGGTGATCAAATTAAGAACCCATATCTGTAGATAAGCATGCAGCTAACATGTCAGGCACCTCATCCCTGGCCTTGCTGTGTCTGTGTCTGTAGTGTAGCCAGAGGCCA